>NC_133473.1:22937647-22947303 GCF_025370935.1 Choristoneura fumiferana
GGACCGACAAATCATAATACCTTACAGTTGAAATGTCGACGCATAACACACATCGAATATCAGAATACCGAATGTACAAAATACCGACAACGCGATACACCGAAGTCGAAATATCTATTTTTAAATGACGAAAGTACAAAATCCCGAAATGGGGTAGTATTTTATAATACCGAAAAATCATATTACCTTCAGTCGAAATATCGACACTAAACAAATCGAAATTCAGAATACGAGAAAGTACAAAATACCGAAAGCAAAAAAGTTTGATATGATGCGAGCGAGCGAAGCGACGCGAGCAAGACGGTTCGAGGCAAAAGCCACTTGGATAGGTTAGGTTCAGAAGGCTAAGGCGGAGAGCGAAGCGCGAGCGTAGCTGCCGCCTTAGCCTTCGATGTAAGGTTTTTTTTTATAGCAGCCCGGATAATATGCTTCTTCACAAATGATCTTGCTGTTGAATCTTATTATCCAACCTACTTTCTTAGTGGCATTTAAGTATCTTGCTCTGCTATATAAAAAACCTAACATCGAAGGCTAAGGCGGGAACTACGCTCCGCTCCGCTCCGCTTCGTCCCGCCTTAGCCTTCTGAACCTAACCTATCCGAGTCGCTTTCTGCTGCGAACCGTCTTGCTCGCTCGCTTCGCTCGCTCGCACAAATCTTTTCCTGCTATATTGTTCGTCTTTGGTATAACGGCAGTTTCGGTATTTTGATTTTCGATATATTGATTGTCGATTATTTACTTGTAGTGATTATGACTGTTCGGCATTATGAGTTTTCGACCTTTCGAGTGTAGGTATTTTGATCTTCGGGATTGTAGTCTTCGGGTTTAGGCTGCCGGTCAAATGTACTTTCGGGATTTCAAACTTTCGGTCATATATCCATTCGACGTTTTAATATTCGGCCTTCCGTCATAGGTCTTGTGAAATTCGGTCTTTCGTTTATCGGTATTATAATACATACCCATTACGATCACATGGACAATGTCTTAGAAACGCGGTGGAAGGAAGGAGAGGGCGAGCTGCCAGACAGGCCGCTCACCAAGGATTAAGCTGGGTATCTACAGGTAGTGCCACGAGAGTTGAAGTGAATGATTACACACACATCTACATAAAATGAATGAGTGACTGTCAAAATCCCGCTGCCATTACATGGCATGTTCTTGTGTGCTTGACCTCAATTCTGGTGGCACTACCTATACCAGTGGTATGGCCCGTAACAACTCGATTCCCGCATTTCCCGCAGGGATCCCTAAATTTCACTAGTGGAAACGCAGGTTCTATACTACGAAGCGCACAATTCGAACTTTTTATCTTGCCGTCCCGCTGGAGCTTACGTTATTTAACACGAGAGTAAGAGGGACGGTAGGTACGATACGAACTTCGATTTTCGAATTTTGTACTAACCCCCAGGCAAAGCCTCCACCCGGAACAAATCAAGGACATCTTAGCATACTGTTATAAAACTGTTCACTATTAAGAGGTCAGTACAGCAGTAACTATGTAATCACATATTTACAGCGTTGTTAAACTTCATAAAACCGTTAAAAGCCGACCTTTCGAGGTGACTGGAACATTTAACCGTGCAAGCTAATTAGTTGGTTAAATTAGTGCAAAGTTGCAAAAACGGTCAAGCGCGAGTCGGTCACACTAGCGATAAACTGCTTTGATGTGCTCGAGTTTACTTACAGTGAAGTGCCACAGTATTCGATTACTTACATCGCAATCGAATTATTGCGTTATCGCGATGTGTGTGGTGGAATCTTAAGAGACATGAAACTTGTCACGATTTTACACAAAATGTTACCTTATGATTTCTGTTAACTATATCAACAGGTCAAATGAAGACATTAGTGGTCTATCTCTTACTGTTTACAAGATAATCAAGAATTAAGATAATTAAGTATACGCGATAAAACCAAACTAATAGTTCATTATTATTTAGTGTCAAAATTAAAAATGTACCTATCGAGAGCATGATAACAATATGTTTTCTTTTCGTTAAAATACGATGGAGAACAGTATAATTACTTTATGATATTAATATTAGATAATAAAGACTAAACTCCAATTCAATAGAATCTGACAACCCTGTAGACACTTCCAGCCTACTAATATAAACACCGGGCTGCCTAAGGCTTTGTGATGTGACTATTATTCTTTTTTGATTCCTTTTAGATCATAATTGCAACAACAGGGACATATATAATCAAGTGTGCCCACGATAGGGTGTCTTAAATATGTAGAAAATTGACAGATTCTATTGAATTGTACTTTACAAGTTATACGATGATTAGAATATTACGACATCTCTCTATACTTGGTTTGCATAGGTATATTTAACTAAATGTAAACAAAACAACGTCAATTGGTGTCTTAAATATTGAAATTCCTCCATTAAACATTTACATTTCTGTATTGAAATACACAAGTCTAGTTTGTATTACAATGATAATAAGTAAAATTTTAAAATCCTTGAATGCACCAAATCTGGCGGCTGAAGTTTGTTTACATTTACTTAAATACCTATCAAAACCAAGTATAGCTCTCGCCAGACCCTTAGCGAAAACTAATTAAACATATGACCAGTGAAAGGGACCAAGCTATCTGCCCATCGGATGTAAAGCTAGCTCACAACTTTCAGGACAGCGTACACGCCAGATTTAGTGGACGGGTTGCCCATTAGCTTGTTCAAGACAAATTTAGGACGCACTTGTTTATAATATGCCTCGTTGGACTTTACAACGCGTATATTTGAGCACATACACACAACGGAACTATACTCGAGTCCAGAATTAGGCGAACCAACTTGACAGTTCATTACACTCAAATGTTGCCACAGTTCCACCAGTGCTGTAATATCGATAAAAAATAACTTAATATCGAAGTTAGAAAAAAATCAATACGAAATAAATAATAAAGAAATCTGTAATTTGAAAAGTTTCCAAAAAAAATGTTGAACAACGGTCAGGACGCCATCCGCCATTTAGTTTTATTGACATTCGACTTAACTGCCATTGGCTTGCTTGGAACTATTTACGTTATTGGGAAATTTTCGTTACGTTTATTATTTGTTGTTATCCCCCTTAAAGCTATGAAAATAAAGTCCACAAATGACAAACATTTCATTTCACGTCTACACAAGGTCAAATTTGTATTGACATATTCCTATGCCTATTATTTTTTTGCTATGGTGTTACCAACATTTTCAGTTGTCAATCTAGTTCGCCTGATTTTGGACTCGAGTATAGCGATGTGTTTACATGAACCATTTCAAGCCATTTTTGACTCCTTCACCACTGAAACAACCCGCTATAAGCCAACTGATGGAGTGATGGACGACGACGAAGGACAAGACAAACAAAATTTGACCCAATTCCAGTGGACGGATTGACTTGAAATTTGGCATGCTTATGTAAATCTGGTGACAATAATCTAGCAGTGACGAACCTGGTAGTCCGGCCAGGATTGTCTTCACAAGAGAAAACGCTAATAGCGTCGGTCGACTTGAAATTTGGTATGGAAATGTAGTTTAGGTGACAGTGAAAATGGATTCAACAACAAGTAGTCAGCAAATAGCTTGTATTTTAAAAATGATAATTTTAAACTTGCACTGGTTTGTAGTTGTTTTTGGACTTTTTGGTCAAATCTTGCAAGCCCATGTTGAACCACTTCCAGTAGTCGGATTGACTTGAGATTTTGTATGAAGATAAATTGGATGACAATACAAGTGCAGTCAACAAAAAGTGTATTTAGCACAAGAATCTTCTATTAAAAAACCGGCCAAAGAGCGTGTCGGACACGCCCAAAATAGGGTTCAATAGCCATTACGAAAAAAAAATTACTATAAGGGTTCCGCTTTTGCCATTTTGGCTCGGGAACCCTAAAAAGTAATTTCTAACATAAACTTATTCCTTTGAGGTGCGGAACCTTAAAAAAATGTCAAAGGGGGCGGGTATATTGAGAAAATGTATACCTACGGTAGATTGCTTACTGTTTTTACACTGTTTCTGTTATTAGGCGATACTAGTACGAGAGAAGGCGAGGTCGTCCGTCGCGGATGCTGTAGCCGGACCTGAGATGCTTGCTTTTAATTTAAAAAAAAAACATGGCGGAAGTCTGGCAGCTATTAGTTCTCAGTCACGTTATAATACTTTTCGGTTAGCTTGGGTACGGTGACATTTGCTTTTTTTCTATTCCACACCATGAATGTTTCAGGCCAATATTTTATAAAAAATATACTTGAATCTTGAAAGAACAAAAAAATATATATCTTCATGTAGCTTAAAACATTTCGTAATAATAAACACAAACCAATTAAAAATATAATATTTTGTTATAAAACTAATAAGATAAATTTTAATCTCGTCAACTTGCATCGCGTAAAACGGAACTCTATTTCAATAGAGCTTGACTTTGCTTATCGACCGAATCGATTCCACAATCTTGTCAAATCGTTTGACTCGCATCATCTGTCAATTAGTACGAGAGCGGAGGTCCTTAAATGCGTCTTTGTATCGAGTGTTTCGTATTGTTTGATGTTTTGAACTGTTACTTTGTTATTCAATTTTATTGTTACGGTTTTTGACATTTTTTTTACCGTTATTAGTTATGACAAAGTGCCAAAGAAGACCGCATGGTTTGTGAGATCCCGATAGACAAGCAAAAACACTTGCTACGCGGGCGAAGCCGCAGGCAAAAACTATTTAAAAATATATACCTAGTGCCATCCACGAAGACGCGTGATTTTGTCAAAATTAGCAATCAATGACATTGTAATAAGAACCACGGCACGCGTAATCGTGAATGACTCTACCTATAAACTATCACTAATCAAATCGATTACACACCCTTAGCATATTTAATCGAGAATCGCAATAAAACGATTCGAATATACATTGTCACAACCCTTTAATTACTTAATGACATGTCTCACCGTACCCATATACTCGTAGAAGCCATCAACAACATGAATTGAAAATAAACAAGTTTTTATTAAAAAACTTTCAAATCGAGCATTATGCTGACTGTACTTGCATTGTCATCTAAACTTTTAGACCTGCGGAGACGATCCTGGCTAGACCACCAGGATGCCATTGACAGATTATTCTATTCATAGCATTACCTCGACGTTTCAACCACATCACAGTGTGAGTGAGTTTACTCGTGACCACGGCCACTGTAATGTGGTCGAAACGTCGAGGTAAATATCTACTCAGCGGCACAAAATTTAGATATCCTTGTTAAAGACACACAAACTACATTGTACGTACTCAAAGACTCAAAGATTAAGGTTGGTGTGCAAATTTAGTTCCTGTGTCACACACCTGAAAACACCTGAACACCGACCCCCCCGCCGACGTACCTTCGAAATTAATTACTCATATGGCCCGCGATAAATAATATTATTTTGATCGCCCTATACTTAATATAAAATAGAATAAGTAAAAGATGCATGGGTAAACGAGTAGGCTATACTAGCCGTGTAGTAGAGTAGCGAGGCGATAAAAAAATTGAAAACAAAATAATTGTTAGTTTAATTCTGGCCCTCCTCTAAAATATTTGTCACTTTTTGGCCCCCTATCGAAAAAGTTTGCCGACCTGTGGTCTTGTAGAGGTGGGTAAATCCGGATCTGAAGATTCAAAAGAGTCAGATCCTCAAGCGGATCCGAATCCCTTAATGACTCCTTTCAAATCTTATTGACTCCGGAGTTACTAACTCCGACTGGATCGAGCGGCTCGCCTCGCTCGTGATCGCCGTCACGCTCACTCACACTGACTCGCTCCGTCCGCCTGCTTTCGCTCTCGCTCGGCTCGGATCGGATCGGCAGGGCTACTACGAAACTCGAAGTTCGTATCGTACCGTCCCTCTCGCTCTCGTATTAAATAGTATAAATGTCAGAGGGACCGCACGACACGAACTTCGATTTTGTAGTTTCGTAGTAGCCCTGCGGATCGGATCTTGGACTTGGATCTTATTATCTATGTTTCGTTGGTCGGTTCGGTTCGGTTCGGTTCCTAGTAGCCCTGCGGATCGGATCTTGGACTTGGATCTTAATATTATTATCTATGTTTGGTTGGTCGGTTCGGTTCGGTACTCGGACTTGGACTAACGAACGAATCTTTCTCTCTCTCACGAACCGACACCGACCTCTCTGTACCGACACCGACCGACCGAACCGAGCCGGGGCGGATCGGCCATAGATAAATTAATAATCGCTCGAAAGAACCGGAGTCAATAAAGGAGTCGGATTCAATAAGCGGATTCGGTACCGACACCGGAGCTGAATCTAGTGAGTCAGATCACTTCACCGAGTTGAGATTACCCATGTCTATGGTCTTGGCAGTTGGCACTTTTGATAGGACTTGTTTTGTTTTTGACTCACCGAGAGGCCTGCGTCGCCGCGGCGTTGGCGGCCGCTTCAGACTCAGATCCACCGGCTCCATCTGGACGGGGGGCCCACAAGCCTAGAAAAAAAAACACGCTTTAATAGTGGCCCTCGGCTGCATCATCAGACCAAAGAAACCTTTGATCATAGCTTAATCTAACATAACAAACTTATAAAGTTGAACAACATAACATTAAGGCTGCGTTTTATTCCACCAGAGATGAGCGAAGATGTGTTTTTCATGAACCAATAGAAATGCTTCATTTACCTATCCCGCACAGCATCTCTAGTGGAAACAGCTGAGCGGAGCGAGGAGAGGTAAATTAAGCGTTTTTATTGGTTCATGGAACACATTCCTCGCACATCTCTGACTGACACGCAGCCTGTCCTGTTAAATATTATATGAATCTGGAAGTGAAATTGTGGAGGTCCGGCCAGGATCGCCTCCGCAGGACGGAACGAAACTCCTCAACGGTTAATGGCATCGACTTGAAACTTGGTACGCAAATGTAGTTTAGATGTCAAAGAGTACAGTCAGCAAATAAAGCTTGTATTAAAAATATAATTTTCTAAGAGAAACTTACTACACTTTTATTTCACTTATACCTACTTATTGTTGTTGTTTTTGGGTCAAATCTTGCAAGTTCGTTTTGACCCACTTCCAGTGGTCGGATTGATTTGAAATTTGGTATTACGAGTACATATGTAAGTTGGTTAACAATGCAAGTACAGCCAACTAAAAGTACAGTCAGCAAAAAAGCTTGTATTTTTTGTGATATTTTAATATCACATGCTTTTACTTAACTTCTCCTGGTTTTGTTGTTGTTTTAGGGGTGAAATCTTGTAAGTTTATTATTGTCGTCAGCAAAAAAGCTCTCATTAAAAACTCATTTTTTAAACAGAAACTTATAAACCGTTATTTTACGTGAACGAGCCGCTCTCACACAAATGGTACGTTTGTTATTGCAACATACGTCCATACATCCGCATATACAAACAAAAAAATTAACACTAGCATTAAACACCTAAATGTGTTTAATTAATGTAACATCGCCTTTTAAGGGGTACATTAAATCACTAATTGTAGTAATTTATGTTCGAGTGCAAAAAAAGGAATCGAAGTGTTAATTATTAACGCTAATTGATACCGTATCGTTAATATTTAAGGCATGGCGAGACTTGCTCCTTTATAACAGACTTCGAAAGAAGGAGGAGGTTATCGATTCGGTCGTCTTTTTACCATTTTTGCCATGGCTACGGAACCCTTATAGTTTCGCCATGTCTGTCGGTCTGTCTGTCCGTCCGCGGCTTTGCTCAGAGACTATCAGTACTAGAAAGCTCTAATTTTGCACAGTATATGTAGCAACTATGCCGACAAAATAGTCCAAAAAAATTTTGAAAAAAAATAGACGTAAAGTGGGGGGGGGTTTTTTCTCATCCAAATCTATAGTGTGGGGTATAGTTGGATAGGTCTTTTAAACCATTACGGAGTTGCTAAGACGATTTTTCGATTCAGTGATTTGTTTGCGAAATAGTCAACTTTAAAGTGCCAATTTTCATTAAAATCGAGCGTCCCCCCCCTCTAAAATCGAAACCCCCTTTCTTATTAATAGTTTGAAGTCGGTGCCTAAGCACGAGCCAGCAGGAGTGATAGAAGCCCAATAATATAGTATGTTGGGGAGGTAGACGACTATAGCTCCACTCCACTCCTGCTGGCTTGTGCTGAAGCACCGACTTCCGAGTGGTAATATATTATTTTCAGTTTTTTGTAGTTAGTTTAATTTTTACAAGCTTTTATTTAACTTGCAACATATGTATGTGCGGGTTACCTAATGATTCGCCGACAATTTTTACGCAGATTATTTATTGGCAGACCACGTTTCGCCGAGTAACGGTACGCCGATGAATTTGTACGCAAATCAGTTGGCTTGTGAGTCAGTAAGCCGAACAACTATTAACAGAAATTCGTTTAGTTAAAGGGTTTAAACCACTACACGCATATTCAATGTTTGCTCGAACAACTTTTCGCTATCGAATTTGTGTTTATTTTATACTGAAGTAAAAAAAACTAAGTCGCGATGTCAGCAGTTTGGTTCTGTCTGGCGTTGTTGGTCACAATTCTACCTAACACTCCTCCTCGCTAGCGCTCGTCGTCGCACTAACCACACATTTTGATGTCATGCGATAACTCTGCTTATCGTGTTTCGGCGAACAGTTGTTCGATCAATGAAACGATTACGAAACAAACAATCGAGTAAAAGTAAATCTGCATATCGCTATTCTTCCTACCGACTACTCGGCGAAACGAATAATAGGCGTAACGAAATTATACCAAACGTTGCTCGGCCAAAAGAAAGATCTGTCAATAGTTGTCTGCGAAACGAAAATATGCGTAATTAAACTCGGCGAAACGACAGGTCACCGTATTTGCGGGTCAAATCTTGCAAGTTGAATTTGACCGGAAGTCGGATTAACTTGAAATTTGGCATACTTATGTAAATCTGGTGACAATACATTAATCTGGTAGTGACATCCTGGTGTTCTGGCCAGGATCGCCACTGCAGGACGGAACTCCTCGACGGTTAATGGCATCGACTTGAAATTTGGTACAGAAATGTAGTTTGGATGGCAATGCAAGTACAATCAACCAAAATTATTGGTTAAAAATATATATGTATTGTAAATATGTATGTTAGTCTGTAAGATATTTATGTACGGGCCAAGTTGCCCGAAGTAAATGAATTTATTGTAATTAATATTAAAAGTACACCCGCAAAAAAAGCTTGCATAAAAAATGATTTTTTTTAACAAAACACTTTTTTTACATGTAATGTTTTTTGATGGGATAAGTACTGACAGAGCCCTAAATTAATAAATACCTATAAAACATGCGGAATAACGGATGAACCAAAATATGGTGTGTAGCAGTTATTAAAAACAAACACTTAACTAGCCGTGACGATTCTTGCTTAACCACATTAAATACAGTAGCCGTTGTAGTTAAAAAACGTTTATTTTTTAATAGACATACTAGTCAAGTATGTTTGTGTTTCATCTGAACAAAACCAAACCAACCAAGAATGATATAAAGAATTTATTCATATTTTCGTAATAAGGAATTGTATTAATTGAACTTGCATTGTCATCCAAACTACATACCGTACCAAGTTTCAAGTCGATGCCATTAAACTGTGTAGGCTTTTGTCCTGCGGAGACGGATCCTGACTGGATCACCAGAATTAAAATAAAATAAATTCATTGGACACTTGACA
>NC_133474.1:0-27262 GCF_025370935.1 Choristoneura fumiferana
ACCTACTTTCCTAGTGACAGTTATTCTGGCGGCTATAAAAAAACCTTACATCGAGGGCTAAGGCGGGAGCACGAGTACGCTCCGCTTCGCTCCCGCCTTAGCCTTCTGAACTTAAACTATCCAAGTCGTTTCTGCTCCGAACCGTCTTGCTCGCTCGCACAAAACAAATTGAAGTAGAACTCTAATGTGAAAACAGGCGAAATGTTATTTGACAATTTGTTATTTGCCTAAGCCAATCATTTGCTACATAATCATTTGCCACATAAAAGTATGATGAAGTTAAATTTCGCAATATAAAAGCATTGCGAAATAAGAAAAATGCGAAATAAAGTTATGCCAACGATTAGTTTGCTAAGTGAAGTGAAATTTGGCGAAACATATTTTGGCGAAAAGGCAGTATACCGCGTTCGTCAAATACAATCCAACGCCATTTATTTGTTTCCGCGATAGTGCCGTCAGCGATCCATCCTCATCGCTCAGCGCCGCCCGCGCAGCTCGCGGCGGCCGTTACTTGCAGCCATATCTATCAAGCCGAAACGAAAACATCACCTAAATGTAGAAACATTCAATTTAAGCTGCTGAGAGGAGTTCGTGTCTAGACGCGCTGTTCTCTTTTTCGCGATTCATAATGGAAAACCTGCACACATCTGCAGATAAAAAGTTGAAGGAAAAGCCTGATTTCTTAAACAAAAATTGAGAATTTGTCACATCTTCATTTTTTTTTCTCGCTCATGCGAGCAATAAGCTCGTGCATATTGAAGTTCATTTTCAAATTAGTCTCTAGGTACATTTATGAAGAAAATGACTTTCTACGTATTTATACTATTTTAATATTTAAAAGAATCTAATAAACCGAAAGGCGGTCTATTTCATGCAATTATTGACATTTACAAAACTCAGCTGTAATCCTGAAAAGAGCCTAGAAATCATCAGGACAAATGCTGAGATACGGTAACCTCACCCCTATTACGAGTGCATACGAGAGCAGAGTTATCAAAGGGCGGGTCGGGCGTCGGGCGTCGGGCGTCGGGCGCCGTCACCCGAAGCTCGTCGCGCGTCGCGGCTCAAAGCCGGCGGTGATATCCGACCCGACGCTTGTTACGTCGAGCTACTGCGAGCTGCGACTCTTGGTTGTTAGGTTAAAATCAACTGTGCAACACTGAACTAAAATAATTCACAAAGTAAAGTACTTTGAATTGGTTTTCGAAAGTGTGCGATAAGTATAAATTATAAGAGATCCCGTCTGACGAAGCCACCTCTTGCTCGCACAAGAGTGCATGCTTGCGTCCGATGAAACGCGCGCGTTTATGCGATACGACCATGCCAAATACATATCTACACGGAGTCGTACTTTACGGTCGCATGATCCTACCAAGGACTATGAAATCGCATCGCTGTGTCGCGGGAGCGGCGGTCAAGCAAGACGGCGGCGTGCAGGGCTTCATCAGTAGCGTGGCTTCAGGCGTTTCTTTGCGATTCGTACACAGCGACACCTATATGTTAACATGCCGATCTGCCCTACTCCTCTTCCACATGAAACAACGCATGTGTCACACAGGTCCAACTGTCACAAACTCCACACAAAATACTGAAGCGTGTAGAACTCTACGAGTTCATTATAACAGCTTGCCTAATTACAGTACTTTCATTCTAGCATGGTGCGGGTGACACTTATGCACCGTTACGTTTTACTCAAAAAAAAAGTTGCTGCGGTCTAAATATATGGAAGTATATTTCAATTGTAGCCTGAATATGACTGGCGTTAAATATTTCAACATAAAAAACAATGTTATATGAAATTTTTCATCAGGTATCAGATTTTTATAATCAATTAATTAAATTCAAAGCACAATTAAGTGAAGAAACGTAAAATGCATGTAACGTAACACCAGAGACTCGTTTAGTGATGGGACCTAATGGATCTTGAGTTATATTGGTTGGTACTTATCAATTGGTAAGTAACGAATATTCTTGCAAACTCCGTTAAGCCTTTCTAAAGTGGCAAATAATATTTCAACCTAGAATTTCACTAATATGCTCGTCAAAATTAGCGTAATAATCGGTTTAATTATGACATTAATTATGATTAAGATTTTAAATTATTCGTTTTATCGACTCAAGTTTCGATACTTCGACTCTCTCTAGTCTTGTGATATTGACAGCTGACACCCGCACCATGCTACAATGAAAGTAGTGTAATTAGTAAGTTAGCTGCTTACTTAATTTGATAATAAATTTGTGAAGCAAAGTAAAAAAAGATGGCACATATTAGATCGTCATCATATAATAATAATAGACACCTTTTGAGCTAGCTGAAGATCGTCATCATAATCAATAACTAAATTAAGTAACCGCAAAAATAATACCTATTGCCTTGCCTATATAAACTGAATATATAAGGTAATATTGTTTCAGATATTATGTATACTTTGCAAGCACTATTTCTCACTCGACTACTGACTGTATCGGCAGCTGCGAGCTGCGACGCCTTCGTCTGCGCCGCATCCGTCTCCATTTTTGCGTGGGCCGTGTTTATTATTTGTGCTAAGGCTTTTCAAATAATGCTTACGATTGGGGTTTGGGGCGCCAGCCGCGCTGTTTGTTCGTGTTATCTGCTGCGCGCGCGGCGCCGCGCAAAAGACGCGGATCCAATATAAATGCAAATTAGCCGAAAGACAAACAGATTGCGAGAAATATTAATGTACAGCGAGACGAAGAGTCACCTGGCCCGAACCCGTCCACCCCCCCGCCCCCCCGCCCCCCGCGCCGCCCTAGCGCGGCAACGACTAAATAAATCATGTCGTATTGTATACGACACAGCGACTGTGGTCACAGATTTCATTTCACAAATTCCAAGCCTTTAATTTAGTTTTCGAAATTTTAATCATAATCGCCCGGCATTACGTCCGCGTGGCGTCCTGCGAGTGGAGCGGCGGGGGGGAGGGGAGGGGAGGGCACGTTAACTCAACTGATTAATGTCAGGGAAACTTTGAAGCCATCTTTTTTTTTGGTTTAGTCAAAGGACTCATTGGACGAAGAAATTTGTTGTCGTGTAACGCATTACCTGTTGTAAAGTTCCCTAAAATAGTTAGTTTCATTCCAGGACAAGACACATTATAATAATAATAATAAATATCACGGGACAATTTACACCAATTGACCTAGTCCCAAAGTAAGCTTAGCAAAGCTTGTGTTATGGGTACTAAGGAACGGATAAATATAATTATATAGATATAGAAACATACTTAAATACATATTAAACACCCAAGACCCGAGAACAAACATTCGTATTTTTCATAAAAATATCTGCCCCGACATGGGAACCGAACCCGGGACCTTAAGCTTCGTAGTCAGGTTCTGAGAACCACTAGGCCATCTGGTCGAATAAACATATAATAACATGTATGATATCATTTATAGGTACTTACACAATAAAATTGTCTCTTTCTTAGTTTTTGAATGGGTTAAAAATAAAAAGTGTGGGAAAAAAAACAGATACTTATATCAGGAGCATTGAAGCGCACTAAGTAGAGATTTGCTTTTAGTTCTCCACAGTAGGGACAAAGCCTCGGGCAGAACTTTAACGCCAGGTGAAATTCAGCTATTTAAAATTCTAGCGAATGAGTTCTGCGCGAAGTGATATTTATTTACCTACCAAGTGTTATGATTGTGTCGAAAGATCATCTGAGAAAAAACCGACTTTAGTTTCATTTGGAATGAGACATGTGTTTTAAGCAAGTCATTTTTTATGATTTAAATTCGAGTTTTGTTCCGCGTATCTATGCCCGTTTGTCGGCTTTTATATTTTATAGAAAAAATGCTGGCCAGAGAAGCGTGTTGTTGTAATGTGAACCGTGGACGGATATTTGGTAAGGACATTAAAACAACTTGTATTTCACTGTTGAACTATTCAACGGCAATTTTGTTGGACGCTCACGTCGATGCCGTCGGGGCACTGCTGGCCGTCGGTCCACGAGCACGTGACGTGCACGCGCCGGCCGCCGTCCTGCAGCTCGAGGAGCGGCGCCGCGCCGTACGGGTCGCACGCCCGGACCACCACGCCCACCTGATCAGCGTACCAGGGACACCTCTGCAACACACGAGGGGTGGCTTTAATTTCAGAGAGCATTGCGATCTTGGCGCAAACGTGAAGCAATAAACAGTAATGCCCATCATAGTGGTCTACGCGGGTGCGAGCGGCGTGGTGCAGATGATGGAGCGAACCGAGTGCGATCAATGAGGGCTATCGCGTATGAATTCGCCACTAGAGGCGCTAGTGTAGCGTGAGGTCTCCGAAATGTCAAATCTCATAGTTTTTGGGTGAGCTACGCGGGTTTATTTATAATTAGAATAATTTTGTGAATATTTTGCAATATCTGAAATTAATTATGGCAAATATGCGTTCCGGGGCAATGAATGTCGGTGTTTCGAGACAGTTTTGTCTTTCAGAAACCTTTGTCCTCCCTTTTTTCCGAACAAAACGGGGACTATGCAACACTGCGGCATGCTCGATATTTTTATGGTACGGTTTTAAGGTGTATTAAATATGATTTTAATCTAAACTTTGTTTTCACACCCGTAATAACAGACTTTGAAAGCCATACTTAAAACCTCACGCAACAGTGCGCCATCTAGTGAGACAAAAAACGATAGCCCTCATTGCTTTGAATTTTTATGCGATTGCGGCGCGGTAACGGCACAGCGCCGTCGGTGGCCACTGCTCGGCGGCGGCAGTCTGAGGGCCTACTACGAAATTCGAAAACCGAAGTTTGTATCTCGTACCGTCCACCTCACTCTCGTATTAAATAGTATAAGTGTCGGAGGGACGGAACGACACGAACTTCGATTTTCGAGTTTCGTAGTAGCCCCGCTACCTACGATTTGCGCGCATAAGGACAAGCGCACTTTAAGAACGCATGTCACGAGCGAAATTTGACAGTCCTACCAGCTCTAATATTAAAACATTATAATAAGTACTCGTAAGTATTAAATACTATTGAAGTCGAGCAAATCGAGGTTGAAACGTGTTTGAGAAAACATTACGATTTAGCGCTATCAGCACATAATGTTATGTTTTATCGTGTTATTCGATTCCTGTGTAGGTATCTTACATCAGAAGGCAGGTCAGTGAGGCTATCTGACTGATCCAAATGAAAGTCCAGGACATGTATATCGAAATCTCCATCCCATCCTGTAAATAAAAAAGTAGTCTGAGTACGGCTAATGTCGGCTACCTATATACGTAATTTTTTATTATTAAAATATCATAATGCACACGCCACCGGGAACTCTTGTCTACCATTTCATGTTAACACGAATGCGTGTCGCGTCAACAGTACTGGGAAGTGAAGAAGTAATAAATAACCAAAGCCATTATACTACCTCCACTAGCTGTAGTGCAATGTGGGTCTGGGATCGCGCATGCGCCGTGCAGCAGCGCGGCGGCGGCGAGCGCGAGCAGCGAGCGAGCGAGCGGGGACATGGCGGGGAGACGGGTGCCCGCGCCCGCCGCGCGCAACGCTTATAACGCGCCCGCGCCACCGCGACCAATGCTTAATAGATATTATCCATGAAATTCAGTTTTATGAAAAAATTCGTTACTAATATTATAAATACGAATGTGAATAATTTATCAAATCGGGCGTTAGCGTTACTTTGCGGAGACGAAGGTCGCGGGTGAGCAAAGTAATTGATTCAGTTCATTGATACGAATCTGAGGTGGTATGTTATTTCTTTGTTAAGTTTTCACATTTAAACTACTCATTCAATCTTGGTGATGATATTTAATACAAAGGTAGGTACTTAGTTAGAGACCCGGAGAAGAACATTAAGATAACAATTGTTATCCCAGACAATAATTAAAATTGTATAGTTAACGAATAAACGAGTTCGTCGCAAACGCAGTCACGGGCTACGGCTTTATTTCTTTGCTTCATTGGATACCTTTAACAATTGCTGTTATTTAAAATGTGAGATCTTAAAGTACGTTAGATTTGACTTGGCCAGTTTTTATCAGAATTAAATATGTTGAACAACTTTATAAAATGACTGATGTAATGAAAACTGGCCAAGTCAAATCTCGCCTACTTTAAGATCTCACATTTTAAATAACAACAATTGTTATAGGTATCCAATAAAGCAAAGAAATAGTTAAATACTTGTTCATAATGTTATTTTGTTCCTATAAATACATATTTGGATTTTGCATAGAACTTGGCACTCATTTAGATCTCCATTCTTTTTGCGGCGAAGCCCACAGCCAAGCATACTTTTTGTTTTGAACTTGGCTCTCCTTTTTTACATTTATGTTTTTGGTGGGTACTATTTTCAGAAATTGTCTTTTTACTCGCTGTTGAAAATTTCTCTATCCATTTTATTTATTGAATTAAGTTCACAGTTTTCTTTCCATTCAATTATAAAAACATCCAAAAAATAACGAGCGTTTACTTAAACATATCGGGAGCAGTGTGTAGGGAGCGGGGTGTAGGGAGCGGGGTGTACAAGCGGGTTTTTTATATTTTGGATTTAAGTGTATACGTGACTACTTAGTATATATTTAAAAAGAAATCAGGCTGAGAATTTTTCCACTCAGTTTTTATAGTTCTAAAATACATAAATTTGGGTATGCATTCTTTTTTGGATTTTCTTACCCACTACGCCAAATTACATTCTAAGATCATAAAAGAAGAAAAAAATGACAGAGCAATTTTACAGAGCAAGTCTAAAAAAAGGAATTATCACAAAAAAAAATATTCTCATGTTTGACAAAAGTTTTAGATTTTTTTCTAGTATCACATACTGATACAAATGACTTATTTGATAAAATAATTTTGGACAGAGCAATTATTCGGTTCAATATATAAACATACTTGTTTTTTTACGTATAAATACCTAACTTAGGAGTGTTTTTTATATGTATATGTTAGTTTCGGCTCATACTATACAATAACCAAGCAAAATTTCATCGACTGAGAAATTAATGCATGGGTCTCCATACAGCAACTTGCTTCATTTCCTCCACTATATTTCAAAAACGTGGCAATTGTCAGTGACATTGTCGACTTGGTTCCACTGGTTGCGCGCGCGCCGCATGCCCGGCGTCTCCGCGGCTAATGTTTAATCGATCTTTTGCATAGTTACTGAATCAGTATTCTGAAGTAAATTAGCTTTATAATTTTGATTTCGAGCGTATCATTAAAATTTAATCAATCTTCTCTTCATATTTTTATTTGTTGGAACATAACTCGCTTACATGGACTTGGAAAATAATTGATCCTTCACCTTTTACCGCTTCAAAAAAGAAAGTGGTCTTTCAATCGCTTTATTTTAGTTACTTTGTTACCTCAGAACTCCATCGTATTGGTTTTTTTTTATTGTTGGAATCAGAACACTTTCAATTGGGTTAAATTATCACCAAGTTAAGATCTAATGAGTGGGTCCTAGGGAAATCGAGTGAACTCCTCAAATATTATATGGACATTTACAACTCGTGCATTTGCCTTCGGATATCATCATTCGGCATAGACATGCATGCATGTTTTTGTTTTTCAAATACTACCTACTTAAGTAGGATTATTCAAGGCCGAAGGGAATAGTCCGTTACTGAGCCAGTGAGCTACACCTTTGAACTCGACTGCATTTACCGTCTTGTGTCATAAAGGTTATTCGCTGGTAGGTTCAATAATAAAAATTATTGTTATTATATTATTATTACTACTACAGTAAACTAGAAAGAAGGCGATGCATCTACCCGGAATTTACCTGGCGTAATAACAATTAAATATTATATCATATTATGATATTTTTCAAACTTGAATGTAGCTAAAATAAGCTTTGCTGTGCACAACAAGAGGAAAGCTTGGCTTTGCGGCTGATTTGGCACCTGGTATGTGCACTGGCATAGTATTTCAGTGATGAAATCTATAGGAAATTTTACAAAAACGCATGTTTAGTGGGATAGGGATTTTCGTATCCTAGAAAAGTCGTGAAATTTATATGTATCTATTGTGATAGATAAGGTGTTGTCAAGCAAGTTTGTTGCGAGGAACGTGCAGCCATGCGCAATGGTCGCTGACGCGTTGATTAAATCTTCGGTCACTAGAACTGTCTATGTAAACGAACGGTGTCGGCTAAGTCTCTCTTGGAAATCTCACCAAATTGTTTACGTAGAAAACGTCCTAGTGCCGTCATTCACCGCTGTATTACGGCCACTATTATGACAGCACTGATTTCCTTAAAAACCGAAGCTTAAGTGTGGTTCTCAACTGCATTTGGACTATCTGCACGTCGAAGACGGACTCGAACCTAAAGTGAGATTTTGGAACGTGAATCATGAACCTATAACTGCGTTTTATAACCGCCTGTTATAACCTCTGTCTTCGCTAAGGACATTAAAACAACTCTTGTTTTACCGACGAACAGTTTAATGACATGTATCTATTGAATATCATTATCACATCTATCTCGGATAGTGACAGCGATGCCCTGAGGGCACTGCTGGCCGTCGGTCATTGCGCACGTGATGCGCACGCGATGTCCGCCCGGCAGGTCCAGCGGCTCCACCCGCGGGGCGGCCGCCCCCTCGTACGGGTCGCACGCCGTCACCTCCACGCCCACCAGCTTCATCTCGAGGGGACCACATGCCTGCAACACAACAAATATACATACATTTAATGTTTTAATTTAGCGCGCAGCAGATTCCACCAAATTCAAGTGCGAAACATGACATTCCTCCTCCTCCAAAAATATTTACGAAAATATGATCGTATCAAAACATACACTTACTTCAAGCATCTTGTTCACCGCGTTAAAATCGTAGTTATGTTAAATAGGTACTTTAGAATTTAGATGAACGTTATTTAATAACTTTGTAGTTGTTTAAAAAATATAGGTTGAGATTCTTGCCGAATTCGTCTCAACAGAGGTTTACCCAAACTAGTGGTTGTTTTCTGATATTGAAATTGAAATTGTAAGAATAACAAAACATTGACTGACTATGAGTAACGTATCACAAACACTTCTCGATATAATTTTCGCGTTGAGCGCGATCCGAAATCCCGGATGGGCCGCCCAGGGTTCGTACTGAAAATTGCTATGCTATAACTTTTTTACTTACGTATTCTTTTTAGTTTTCATGCAGTCGACCAGTTTGTTATCTAGGCACATCATTTTAAAATGTTTAACTACTACTACGAATGTTTAATGAAATAAATGATATTTTTATCGGCAAGCTTAGGACGGCCACCAACGGGATAGACGGGTGACCTGGTACTACGAATTACAAAGTTCGAACTTTGTATCTTGCTGTCCCATTGACGCCTATATTATTTACTACGAGAGTGAGAAAGACGGGACGATACGATCTTCGAATTTCGTAGTAGGCCCGGTTAAAGTCGTTGGTTCACTATAGATGCAGGCCGCTTGCAACCGAAGTAAATAGAGGCTTATGGGGGAGGTCTAAGTCCAAGAGTGGACGTCCTACGGCTAATATGATGATGATGAAATTAATCAAAAATACTTCAATTGAACTGATGTTTGATTTATCTTACATCATCAGAAGGAAGGTCAATGACGCTGTCTGCCTGATCCAGACTCAATTCCGAGACTATTACTTCCGACGTTCCGACTGATCCTGTAAATAAAAAACGAGTATGAGTGCTACTCGCTCTTAATATGATAAAAAAAATATGCACACGGTACCTGCAACGACCGAGGTTCATCCACAGCATTACAAGTGTAGTTTTAATGTTACTCGTATTGACATGAAAGCATTCTCGTGTCGTGACTGCTGAGATGAGAAGTAATAAATAACCCAAAAGCATAATGTAAGACCTTCTACAACTGTAGTGCATTGTGGCAGTGGCTCCGCGCATGCGCCGAGCAGCAGCGCGGCGGCGGCGAGCGCGAGCAGCGAGCGAGCGAGCGGGGACATGGCGGGGAGACGGGTGCCCGCTGCCGGCGCGCGCGCCGCTTATAACGCGCCCCGCGCCACCGTGAACGATGCTTTGCTCAATCGATCTTTTCCATACTGAATATCATAATATTATTTTTCTACCATTAAATAACTCAGCACTATTATGATTACTCATACATTTTCAGCATGTAATTTAATCGTAACTAAATTGCGTGTTGAAAAAATTAAATGCGGTTAAGAGCCTTTATACCATTGACATCTATGTACTAGATGCATGTTTCTTATTCCTTCTATTCTATTCGATTTGGGTTGTGCGTTGATCTATAAGTCAGTCAGTCAGTCAGTCAGTTTCTTCTTTTATGTACATAGATGTGTGCCAATTTATTCGTTAAGTATAAGTCTTTTATTTGCTTTAAACATCGTTAGATCGTTTTTTAGCCGTTATTTTTAATGGAATAATCGAAAAACACTAACAAAAATGCAACGTTGCCAGCTCAGCTGCAGGTATAAACGCTCTTAATCAAAATATTTTGCCTTCCTATCTTAAAAAACCTTAAGTAGTTAGGTACTTAAATAAAAACTAAAAAGGCAAACATAACCCTCCTCCGGGCAGTCTGGTGAAAAAACAATATCGCTTTTGAACCTGTGGGTGGGACATAATAGTCGGGAATGTAGAAAGAAAGAAAGATTGTTTTTTATTTAAGAGTACATACAGTTACATACTGACTCGTGATTGACCCCTGTCATCTGATGAAAAGACCTTTGCTTCGTCATGCCGCATATTTTTGTAATGATAGGGATCTAGGACTAGCCAGCGAAAGCTATCCACGAGAAACCGCGGCAAATTAAAAAAAATGAGGCTGACACCACTTGCTGTACATACACTGATTAAACGATGTTGATACTTAGAAATTATTGAAATTTTCCAGATATTGAATTATTATTGGGACTCTTCAAGCTGCATCAAAATTCATGTAGTAATGTGTGAAAGTTGATGATGCACTTTAGGAGTCCCTTGGTAAATTTTGTCAGTGTCAGTCCTTTGTCAGTGCCCATTTACGTACAGTCCAGACACATCAAGTTTTGGACCATTTTGACCAGATTGGCTTTAATCTTTTAACTTTGTAGGAGGTTGAATTAAACAAAAATATTTATTTATTTGTTATAATATTATAGCAGAAGTATCACAGTTATCTAAGCCGGGCTAGGAACTAGGATGACAATAATGCCAATTTTGACAGTCTCAAAAATGATAAAGTTTCGTAACAAATGCGTGGACAGCTTTCGCTTGCCAGTGAGGCTGAGGCATGCTTGCTTGCTTTCTAGTGAGGTAGGTAAATTAAGGTAATCATCATCATCATCATTATCATGTCAGCCGAAAGACGTCCACTGCTGGACATAGGCCTCCCCCAAAGCTCTCCACTCAGACCGGTCTTGTGCTTTTCGCATCCACCGCGATCCCGCGATCTTAACCAGGTCGTCGCTCCATCTTGTTGGAGGCCTACCGACAGCTCGTCTCCCGGTCCGCGGACGCCATTCGAGAACCTTTTGACCCCATCGGCCATCAGTCCTGCGAGCAATGTGCCCCGCCCATTGCCACTTCAGTTTCGCAATTCTTCGAGCTATGTCGGTAACCTTAGTTCTATTGTGGATATCATCATTTCTGAATTAAGGTAATAACAACGATATTTTCTAAATTTCCCAAATCCCTAACGACTTAGTTTCAGCAATTTTCCTAAGTCCGACAAATATCATGGTCATTCATGGTATTAAAATGATTTAAAAAATTAAATAGGTACTTAGTCAAGCTTCCAATCTAAATGCTGCCATTATTATATATTTTCCACGTTAGGTACAGATAAAAATACTTCCGCAGAAGTAGGTAAACAATTGTTTATTAAAGCTCTCGATAGTTTTATTCGACGAACGCTGCGTTAAACTCAATGCGTTTCGACGCAGCGCGTCCCGTTCACGCTTATATGATTTGATACGAGACTGAGAGGGACGGTACGATACGAACTTCGATTTTCGAGTTTCGTAGTAGCCCTGCAGTTTGAATGATAACGCAAGTACATACTTCCAGTGAGCATAAAAACCTTACTTAATAATAATTTATCTCTGATTACAACAAAATGGTGTACTTACAAAACAATCGTTGAGACTAGGGTTGTAATGTAACGGAGGCCTTTTTAACGGAGACGGAGGCGGATGCGGAGGTTAACGGAGGTGGATGCGGAGGTGAAAGTAGATGTGGAAAAAATAGTAGTTTATGCTTTATTCAATTCAAAAATCTCTAAAATTTCCAAAAAGACTTGGCGGTCTTCTCATCTCACTTGTTTTCGGCGTCATCGTGCATTTGACTTAAATAAACCATTAGGTACTTTGTACAAAATCACTTTAAAAAATCACGGTTCAATCAAACACGAACACGAACAACACAAACACGAAATAGGTAACGAGACAGGTTGATTCCTGTCGTGTGTTATTTGACATACGCCCGCCCCCACCCCGACCGCGTTCCCGCTGCGCGCCGAGATAATGAAATGAGAAATAAACCTCCGTTATAAATCCGCAAAAAAAATTGCGGAGGCGGGAGGCAGAGGCGAAGATACGATTTCTTGCGGAACTTCCACAGTGACGAAGCGGAGGCGAAGTTCCGTTACAACCCTAGTTGAGACCTTCTAGTAGGCATACTACATAATGCCTGTAACAGAAGACCCCGCTCAATCTTCCGAAATATAGATGTTGTTTCATTTTGATGTTAAACAATACTAAATCTTAAGAATAAACTTAAAATTCACGTACATAAAATATTTGTGATTTCGACTATGTGACTATAAAAGACAGATCTAATATAGACTAACGAAACGCAACATCTGTCACTGTCACATCGACATTGACGTTAAGAGTGACATAACGTCGGTCGGCCGCGGCGCGGGCGCAAAATTATCAGCTGATTTCTATCGAAGTTCAATCCGTTTGTGTTCTCAGGCCTGAAATCAAAGGCTACATATAACATTAGTGATGATATTATATGGTGGAGTGGAGCGCGCGTAGCGGCATGGGCTGCGCGGAGGATGAGGATGAGGATGAGGGTGAGGCGGGCGGATGCGTGTGGCCGTGGCAGCGCGACGCGCGCCTGGCGACCGTGCTGGAGCTGGTGTTCTGGTGGCTGGCGGGCGCCTCGCTGGCGCGCGCGGGCGCCACGTGCCGCGCCTGGCGGGGCGCCGCCCGCGCCGCGCGCGCCTGGCGCCGCCTGCTGGCCGCGCGGAGCCCCGCCCGCCCGGACGGGGCGCTCCGGGCACTCGCCCAGCTCTACGGTGCGGATACCGGCATGCACCTACGGTTCGTTCGCGTGAAGAATGCAGTGAATTCAGTTAGCACGTAAAGGACAGGATGCGAGCGTTGCGTTCGAGTGTGCATCAACTGGTCACTGTGAACTAGACCTTCTTAATTGGTTATTGAGCGCGACTGACCCGGCGAACATTGATGATTCACTGTATTCTTAACGCAAACAGACTGTAATACATGTTCCTACTCGGCAAAACTGTACTTGACATGGTCTTCAGGCACAGTGATATTACAGAAGCTCTAATTTTTTAATACATTCTTTGTTATTGGGAAAAAGAGAGATACAAATCAAATTGGAATATAAAATAAATACAGTATTTATAAATACACACCACCTCACATACACAAGCTAAACTATATGGACCCGATGATAACCAAACCAGGGGACCTATTACAATATTCGTAAATCACATATCCTACCGTCCTTCTCTCACTCTCATAGACTAAGCATCAGCGGGACTGTAAGAAACAAAATTTGAATTTTACACTTTGTTATAAGTAGTTATAGAGCCAGGATAAATTATGTTGTCTAAGGTATAATCTCGATACTGTCATTTTTGGTATTCCTATAAATATCCTGAGCGGCACAAAAGATGCCTCCCAAACATGCACAGTAATAGGTAATTTATGTTGTTTGTAGAGTAGGCCAAATTTCAAAATTGTTTATGGCAGACTGGAAAATCTGGTTACAATTTTTTAAGCTAACTGTTGATATTTCCCACATGAGCTTACAGCCAATTTGATGTATTAACCAGTGTTGCTTTATAGTGATCTAAGAGCTGTTTGTACAAATTTTAATTATAAACATCATTCTGTATTAGCGGGTCTCTAATGTTTCCCATAAAATTTAAACTCCAATTTTAACAATCCATACCGTTATTCATCATAATTAATCATAACATTAAACAGTATAAAGTGAAGTTCCGATTTTCGCAGGTCATAATTATTGTAAGTCATAAAATTTGTTAGTTTAAACATTTTATGTCCATATAGTATACCATTCCATAATATTAAAGGCAATATACTAGTTTATAATAACTGTTGTAAGGTCTTTTTTCGCAGGTCATAATGATTGATAGTCCCCCTGATAAGTTAGTCATAAAATTTAACGTCATAATGTTAAATTCAATAAAAACACTCATAATAATTATAAGAATGAATTCAAAAATGAAAAACATAATATTTTAACGACCGAATGTATACCTAACTGTAGTTGTATGCATAATAATCAAAGTTCATAATAAACAATTTTTATAGGAACATCGAGGATCATAAATCATTTGTGAAGAAATATTATCCGGACTGCTATAAAAAAAAAAACCTAACATCGAAGGCTAAGGCGGGAGCTACGCTCCGCTTCGCTCCCGCCTTAGCCTTCTAAACCTAACCTATCCGAATCGCTTCTGCTCCGAACCGTCTTGCTCGCTCGCTTCGCTCGCTCGCACAAATCAAATTGTTTTCAACATAATTTCTATTACTCATATTATCTAAAGTTCTAGTTAAATGAATTAGCACTTTCAAATGTATGCCTGGAAATGTTTCTAAGAAAATATCTATATGCCTATCAATATTATGGATTTGGTTTCTTAGACTTAGACGCTTTAGGCATTAAAACGATATGAGTAACAACCATTAGTACGGTGAAATATATGGCTTAAGTAAACTATTTCTGAACAATTATCGTTAGATCTTGGAACGTTATAGTTAAAAAAATATGACTTTTGTGATTATAGAATTTAATATTATGTGCCATTAATATTAGAGCTAATAAGCATTATTCTTAACAAAAATTATGACTAGTGATGTTTATTTTTATAAATTATATGGATATCAATTTCTGACCTTCGAAATTCGGAACAAAAAATGTATGGGGAACAAAGGGATCCCTGTATGAGCATAGAGCAAGATATTTCCTTTGTTATGTTGTTTGTGTCACAGTGTTATATCTTTTAATTTATACATTGACGGTATACTGATACTGATTTGATGCTAATTGTTTGATTTTATAATTTGTTATAAATTAATACTGATATATCTAGTTCTGAAAGAATCATAATATTCAAATAAATTTAGTTTAAACCTTAGCATATCAAATAGGTACTGTGCATTTATTTCTTAGGTCTTGTAGTGTGCAGTATCACCACATATAGTATCACACACCACACTCATATGATTTTCTTATTTTATTTTTTAACTAGCTCACATCTCATCAGTTTGTTCGTCTTTCCTTATTTTGTTGATATAAGTATACAAGGTATTGTCTTTTTTTTTTCGATGGCTCATTCGGTTAAATCTGCTCAAGAATGAACGTTCAGGTACACTAGCAGAGGTCGTTGTGTGGTCAGGCGGCGCGTGTCCGTGGCGCTCGCTGTACCTGGCGGCGGCGGCGCCCTGGCGGGTCGTGGCGCGCGTGGCGCCCGCGGGCCCGCTCGCCTCGCCGCCGCCGCGCTCAGCGCCGCCGGGGACCGCCTGGCGCTCGCCACCGACGCCGCGACGTCACCGTGTGGCGCGAGCGCGGCGGCGCCTGGCGGCAGGAGGGCGCCGGCTCGGTGGCGCCGCTGGGCTGGAGCGGCGTGACGCAGGCCGCGTGGGCCGGCGGGCGGGGGCGCCGCGCCTGCTGCTGGCGGGCGCGTGCGCTGGCGCGTCGCGCGGCGCGCTGGCGGCGCCTGGCGGCAGGAGGGCGCCGGCTCGGTGGCGCCGCTGGGCTGGAGCGGCGTGACGCAGGCCGCGTGGGCGCCGGCGGGCGGGCGCCGCGCCTGCTGCTGACCGGGCGCGTGCCGCTGGCCGCGTCGCGCGGCGCGCTGGCGGTGCTGGCGCCTGGCGGGGGCGGGGGCGGCGAGGGGGGCGCCTGGCGCGTGCGGCGCGCGCGGGCGGCTCGGGCGGCTGCTGGGCGGGCGGCGCGTCCTTCCTGTCGCTGGAGCTGACGCGACTGTCGGCGCCCCCCCACGCGCCGCACTTCGCCACCGACGTGTGGCTGAACGCCGCCGAGCAGGTGAGCGCCGACCGGTCGCCTGCCCCTCGTAGAGTGGAGTCGTGCGGGCGCGTGTTGACGGTGTCTGGTGGCTGTTGCAGGAGACGCACTGCGAGTTCGCGGGCGTGGCGGAACGCGTGCTGCGAGTCTACAACGAGGAGCTCGCGCTCGTCACGTGAGCCCCCGAGAGTGGCTCGTGTTTTATTAACCCCCGAAGCAAAAAGAGTCCCGTTGGCGCGTTTTCCGTTGAACTTCATCCATTAAACTAATAGAAATAATCATTCCCATGCTCCTTGTTATTCTTTGATACTATTGTGCTGCTTGTGTGCTGTGTTGACGTACCGATAACTGAATGAAAAATAATAATATTTTTGGTGTATTTACATTACCTGTAGAAATACAGTGTCCCATCAATGTTATCCGATTACTGTATTTGAATAACTTAAAGACACTATCGTATTGTATCTATTTAATGTTTTCTCTTTCAAGACATTTTTCAATTCAGTCAGGTGGTGTGCGTTGAAACACCGCTAGACGCACGCGCAGCCCAGGAGTGGGCGGAGGCGGAAGCGGAGGCGGCGGCGGACGCGGAGCTGGACGAAGAGGACGTGCGGCCACGCGGGGCGCCGGGGGGCCCGCTGGACGAGCAGCCGCCGGGGGAGCCTTACTACCGCGCCACGCAACAGGTAGCGCCCGCCGGGGGAGCCCTATACCGTCAGCCGCGGAGTTTTTTCTTTGGTTGTGGACGATTTTCGGTTGATGATAATAACGATATTTGTCAGTAGCACTTGAAATATTGTGTCGCAGGTCGGCGACGCTGGGGGCGCGATGGGCGAGGGGGGCGCGGGGTGTCGTGTGCGGCTGGTGGTGCTGGCGTGCGGCGCGCGGCTGCTGGCGCTGGCGCTGGCGGGCGGCGCGCCCCCCCCCCTGCGCGCGCGCACCGCGCTGGCGGAGAGGGTCGCCGCGCGCGCACGGCAGCGCCGCGAGGTATAATGCGCGCGGTATACATGCAGAGGTGTCGCCTTTTAACACATTCGATGCCGCATTCACTACGCGCTACGCTTTGCAGCGAAAACTGGCACGAACAGAGAACGCGCGCTAGCATGTTCTTGGCACTGAATGTGTTAGTAAATAAGTATTGAACATGGCTGTTCCCGTAGGAGGCGTTAGCGGCGTCGCTGCCCCCCGCGCCCCCGCCCGCCCCCTCCCCGCGGAGCTGCGCGCGCGCTGCGCCCCGCCGGCCGCGCGCCTGCGCCTGCCCGGCCCGTGCTCGCGCTCGTCGCACACGACAGGTGACACGCTGCCCCGCGCGCCCCCCGCGCCCCCCCGCCGCCCCCTCCCCGCGGAGCTGCGCGCGCGCTGCGCCCGCCGGCCGCGCGCCTGCGCCTGCCCGGCCCCGTGCTCGCGCTCGTCGCACACGACAGGTGACACGCTGCCCCCCGCGCCCCCCCGCGCCCGCCGCCGCCCCCTCCGCGGCAGCTGCGCGCGCGCTGCGCTGCCCCCGGCCGCGCGCCGCGCGCCTGCCCGGCCCGTGCGCGGCGCTCGTCGCACACGACAGGTGACAGCTGCCCCCGCGCCGCGCCGCCCCGCCCCCGCCCGCCCCCCTCCCGCGGAGCTGCGCGCGCGCGCGCGCCGCCGCGCGCCGCGCTGCCGCGCTGCCTGCCCGGCCCGTGCTCGCGCTCGTCGCACACGACAGGTGACGCGCTCCCCGCGTCAGGCGTCAAGTTAAAACCTGTTCTAAAAACCTATTCCAGTAAATACGTCTCACCTCTAATTAGCGGTGCTGTTGCACAGCGGCTGCAACAAAGTGGCGAATGACGTCACCAGAACGTTGTCCATGTAAATAAAATGGCGCGGGTCCCTAGAGAGCGGTAATCGCTCTCTAGGGAACAGTGCCATTCTGCCTAATAGACAACGTTTTAGTGACGTCATTCACCACATTATTGCAGCTTGCAGCCGCTGTGTGACAGCAAGCTACCTTGGAAACCAAAGCTGAAGCGTCGTGTTTGGTCGCAGCGGGCGCTGCGTGTGGGCGTCGCTGGCGCGGGGGCGGCGGGGCGGCGGGGGCGCCGTGTGCGCCGGGCTGCCCGGGCTGCGCGTGCTGCGCGCGGTGACGGCGCCCCCCCGCGCCCCCCTCCCCAGTGCGAGCGACGCGTATTACTTGCAGGCCGCCGCGTGCGCTGAATACTTCGCCAGGTATTATACCGTGCCACAAACGACATGGTACTTTTGCTATATTTTTACGCATTCATATTTATAAATTTTTAGTACTAGATCATATTTGTCTGTGATCGCCGTATTACGATTTTGCAATTCGAAAAAAAAAGTTCGCTTTCCAATGGCGCACAAATCAGTAAATGACAGAAGCGAGCGTTTGACTCGAAAAATGCAAACTTTTGATTAGAACAATCTGTTTGTGTGTTCAGCCCGGGCGGCGGTTGGTCGGGCGAGGTGCGCGTGTGGGGCGCGGCGCCGGGGGAGGGGGCGCGCCTGGCGCACGCCGCGCCCGCGCTCGCGGTGCTGCTGCCCCCGCGCCGCGCCCGCGCCCCGAGCCCCGCGCCCCGCGCCCCCGCCGCGCCCCTCGCGCCGCCCCGCGCACTTGTGCTCACAGAAGACGCTCTGCATGTACGTATTTTCTTCTAATCTCGTCTTCAGAATTGATTGTATGAAATTTAAATTTAAAATGTACCATGGTTACAGTGAACAAATTCCAGTGCCCAGCCCAATAATAAAAAGTAATGCGGACCTTCAAAGGACCGATCACTAAAAGCATGTCCGTATTGCAGGTGTGGGAGTGCCTGGCGCCGCGCCCCCCCCCCCCCCCCCTTCCTAGCGCTGGCAGCACCCGACGGGCGGCGCGCCCCCCGCCCGACACCCGACCGTTGACGGCGATGTGCCACAACTCCATGGATACTTTGTTCCGTGCTCTGTCCTGTAACAGTCAACCAACATTTTAGATTTGCATTAAACGATTGTTATTGTTAAAAAAATATTTTATTATTTCACCCACCCACGTATTGCTTTTTTGAATCTCCACTTTGGTGCTTTGTAAACAAAGCTACTATTTATATTTTAATTAAAATTTCATGTACAAACTTTTTAAGCTTCAACACTCACGGCATAGATATATTATTATGTATCTTATTTATGTAAATGACCTTACTTAATGGTAAGCCAAAAGTCGGGTATAGTTATGTTTGTTGACGACATGTCTTTACTGTTCAAGGTTAGTACAAAAGATACCGACTTCATTGAGCCCAATGAAACCCTGTCCGTGATATCCGCATGGTTTGCTGCCAATAATTTGTTACTAAATCCTAAGAAAACCAAATGTATTAAATTCTCGTTGATAAATTCATTTAGCTCAAATTCAGTTTCTAATATAAAGTTAAATGGTCAAGCTATTGAATTTGTAAAATCAACAATATTTTTAGGAATAGGTACCGCTCGATTCTAAACTACAGTGGGGACCTCACGTCACAGCAATCGCGGGTAGATTGAGCTCTGCTGCTTTTGCAGTTTAGAAAATACGGCATCTTACCGATGTGGCGACGGCACGGTTGGTGTATTTTGCTTACTTTAATAGCATTATTTTCGTACGGCCTTATTTTATGGGGATCTGCTGCAGACATTGAGTCAATTTTTATCTTATAAAAGAGAGCAATTGGAGCAATTTATAATTTGAAGACGCGTGAATCCTTAAGATCTTTTTTTAAGGAAACAGGTATCCAAAACCTGCCGTCGCATTGTTTTTGAAATAATCATGTATGTAAGACTGGCTGGCAGGCTGGCTAAAACCAAAAAGTCATTTCTGGGAAATTGCATACGTTTTTGCATACATTTTTATTTTGTGTCCAAACTTTTCACAGCTCAGCAAAAGCAAGACGCTAAGAAAACAACTGAATAAAATATGGCTACCTGCCAATACAAGGGGTAATTACAAAATTTGAAAATCGAATTTAGTATACAGGCATGCAATAACGCCATTGACGAGTAAGTGTGATGAAAAAGATCGAAAGGACCTCGAACGGACCTCACGATACTAACGCCATCTATTAATATTTCGCCTGTCGAATAATAACCTACTTAGTACTTACTCGTAGTAACGAATAAATCGGTTCGTTATCTGTGAAGTGAGCGTGGCCACGCAGATTAGGGGTCGCGCGGGACTCTCGCCGGCCGCGCCTCATTCCACGCGGAACCGCGCACGCACACACGCGCTCGCGTCTCCCTCACCCGCACCGCACTCGCCACCAGCACCAGCACCAGCACCAGCACCGGCACCGGCGCCATGCCCGCGCTCAGAGGACTGCGTCTGCTGCGGCCGCTGCTGGCGCGCCCCGCGCAGGTAACACACACGCACACGGCACGCGCCACCCCCGCCGGCGCCGCCCGCTCGCCGCTCACCCGCCCTCTGTTGCAGCCGCCAGGCGCGCGCGGCGAGTCGTCCTGCTCCCGGACGGGGGCGGCGCCGCCCTGCCCGCCCTGCGAGCCGGCGCCGCGCCCGCCCTGCCGCCCGCGCCGCCCCGCCAGCCTGGCCGGCCGCCGCGTGGTGTGCTGCCCGCCGCCCGCCGGCGCGCGCCCGCCCTGCCAGCCGCCGCCGCCCGCCTGCCCGCTCACCTGCGACGGCGCGCCCGCCCCGCCGCCCTCCCCGCGCCCGCGCCGAGCCCGCGCCCCGCGACCCGCAGTGCGGCGCCGAGAGCGACCGCGTGGCGCGCCGCATGCGCGAACAGGACGACGCGCGCCGCCGCCGCTACGAGCAGGACGTGGCCGAGCGCCGCGCCGCCCCCCGCGCCCCCCGCGCCCCCGCGCCCCCCGCCCGCTACGAGCTGCCCGGCGCCGAGCGGCGCGCGCGCGCCACCGACGGCCGCGCGTACACGCTGCTGGGGACGGAGCCGCCCCCCGCCTGCCCCCGCCGCCCGCGCGCCACCCCCCCGCGCAGCCCGTGCCGCTGCGGCCCGAGGGCGCCTGCGCGCCGCGCTCGCCGCACGTCGACCCGTGCGCGCACCTCCCGCGCACGCTGCTGTCCGTCGACCGGACGGGCCGCCCGAGGCCCTCCAGCCCCGACGATTGCGACGGCAAGATGCCGCCCGCGGACCCCGGACCGCGAACCCCGAGGTCGGAGTCGCCCGAGCCGCAGCCGCTGCCTAAAAATCGCAGAAGAGCGAGAGATCCCCGCCGAGCCCGAAGGGTCTCACGTCCCGCATCATCGAGACGCTGAGCCGCGGCCGCGGCGCGACGAGCCCGGGACGCGCGGGGGGGGGGCGGGGGCGCGGCGCGCCGGGGACACCGGCTGGTGCGCGTCGCCGCCCCACCCACGCCCGCACCGCCGCGCTGCCGCGAGCCCGGCGTGGCCGAGAGGCTGCGGCGCGGGCCGCGCGGGCCCTGCGGCGGCGCGCGGCGCCTGCACACGGCGGCGCCCCCTCGCCCCCGCGCCCCCGCGCCCCCCGCGCCCCCGCGCCGGGCCCCGCCCGCGACGCCGCGCGGCTGGCGAGCGCGCTGCAGGAGCGCGAGCAGCTGCTGGAGGCGGGCCGCGGGCGCGTGGTGCGCCCCGCCGAGTGCGCGCCGCCGCCGGCCGGGCGCCGCGCGTGGCGGGCGGCGCGCTGGAGCTGCCGGTGCCCCCTGGCGCTGACACCGTCTGCGTGCGAGTGTCGCTGGCTGCGCGCGCGCGCCGCCCCCCGCGCCCCCGGCGCCCCCCTCGGCGCCCCCCGCGGCGGGCGGCGCGCGGCCGGCGGGCGGCGCCTGCAGCGACTCGTGGCTGTCCATCAAGAGCCTGCAGAAGAAGCTGTCGGGCTGCGCGCGCGGCGAGACGCGCCCCGCCCCCTGCGCCGCCCCGCTGCGGCGCGCGCCCGGGGTGGCGCCCCGCCGAGCGCCCCCGCGCCCCCGCGGCCCCGCGGCCCCCGCCGCCCCGCGCCGCCCGGACGCCCCCGGCGGGCGCGCCGTGCTCCCCCGGCGGTCGCGTCCGCATGGCCGACCTCGTGCCTCACACCGTTTTCGTTAAATCATAACCATGTGTCTGTATCACCCGACGCGTGCGTGTGTGCCGTGTGGAAATAAAATTGTAAAACGATATCTGACCCGTGTTTTTATTCCTCAACTTGTTAGGTACATTTCAATAAATGCGTTATGTACAGATACATTCAGACGAAAGTTGCATCTGGAGATTCTGAAATTTAAATAAACAAAAATATTATGTAGGTATACCTATTTTACCTACCTATTGGGCTGACCAAAATTATCTTTTGCTCGTATTTTGTTTACATTATTTTAAAAAATTAATAATTATTAAATAATTAATCAAAATATAAAATTATGTTGTGTGTGCCTCGAATACTTTTACTTTACCTTCTAGGATTAGCCAAATGTGATGGTTGTACAATGCCCGTACTATCCAAAAAGAAGAGGTCCACTATAGGGTTCATGAAATGAAACTCCATACAGTTTACATTCGTAGCAAAGTATATTGAATAAAAAACAACTACTTCCTTTTATAGGATCTGAGGCAACCAAACGATAGCGCCATCTAATTCGATCCCAGTGACATCTATCCGTATTTAAATAAACTAAATATTCCGTGAACATGCCGCCCACCAAGAACAACTGTTCTTAAACAAGCTTCTTTTACAGGAAACGACATTATCATTATAAAAGAACACACATCTTCTCATAAAGTTCCTTATACAATATGACAATATGATTAACTTCTAATCTGAGACAGGTAATACACAAAGTTTTGACACTGGTCGCTTTATTAAGGAGCCTTTGTAACGCAACGTCACAACTCGCGTAATATTGTCCAACCCTGGATGCTTTTCTACAATCTGGCCTAAGAGCCACCTAGCTGGGGGTAAATCCAGTTCTTTAACAAGCACCACATCTCCAATATTTGGTTCAGGAATAACACGCGACCACTTGTACCTTTGCATGTACCGTGTCAAATATTCTTGCGACCAACGCCGCCAAAAGTCTTGTAGCATACGTTGGCAGAATTGCCACCGTCTTAACGAACCAACCGCTGACTGCTCATAGTTACGATCAGGCGCAACTAGCAAGGGTTCCCCTATAATGAAATGGCCTGGAGTTAGAGGCATTGGATCCCCTTGGTCCTGTATGTAACACATTGGTCGTGAATTCAGACAACTTTCAATTTGAGCCAAAACTGTCGTCATCTCCTCAAATGTCAGTGTTGAATTGCCGATGATTCTTTTCAAATGATATTTGCAGGATTTAATGCCAGCTTCCCACAAACCACCAAAATTTGGCGCGTGGGTGGTATAAAGTGCCACTGGGTGCCGTTCGTGGCTAGCCAATCAGCTATTTCTGGCAAAACCTTGATCTTTCGTCATTAAATAAGTTTAGCAACTCCTTGGCTGCTCCCACAAAATTACTACCATTGTCACTGTATAAATCGCTACAATGACCGCGACGTGCAACAAAACGCTTAAAGGCTGCTAAAAATCCCTGAGCCGTCAGGTCACTCACGACCTCCAAATGAACTCCACGTGTTGCCATACAAACAAACAAGCATATGTACCCTTTGTATGCCCGATTGCCGCGACCCTTTGAAACCCTTATGTTAATGGGCCCTGCGTAGTCTACACCGCTACGTTGAAATGCTCGACTCATGGTCACTCTCGGCGATGGTAGTTGTCCCATCAACTGATTTTTATTTGCAGTTGCGTATCTTGTGCAAATGACACATTTCCTAATTTGCTGTTTCACTAAGTTTTTTAGCCCTATAATCCAATATTTTGACCGCAGCAAATTAAGCATCAACTGCACTCCCCCGTGTAATGACCTTTTATGTGCATCTCGAATTATGAGTTCCGTTAGGAATGATTGTTTTGGCAATATGATTGGATGCCTTGCGTCGTTGTCAATTTCTGCGAAATGCAACCGCCCACCAACTCGGAGTAAGTCTGAGTCGTCTAGCTGAGGACTCAGTGAAGTGAGTATACTTTTTTTGCTTATATTTTTACCTAGTTTGATATTGCTAATTTCCTCTCTAAACGCTTCTCCTTGACATTTTCTAATCATAATCACTAACGCATCTTCTATTTCTTCTTTCAGGAGGTAAGTATGGTTTTGTCTTTTCAGGATTCTTCTACAATAAGCTGCAACTCTCAGCAACTTCGTGAGCGACGAAAACTTCGACCAGACGTCCTCGTCACTCGACTGATCCTCAACTACGTCAGCCAGGTGAGTTTTAATTGATCTGGTTTCCAAATTGGTGTCTAATGGCTTTGTGAAACTCTTGTAACAAATTACTTTATCTTGTAGCCATGATGGTCCTCTTACCCATAAATCATAGGTCACAAATTCTGAAGGCTGAATCCCCCGTGAAGCACAATCCGCAGGGTTGTGTTCTGACCGTACGTGTGACCATTGACTACGACAAGTCACTGATAGAATCTCCGAGACTCTGTTTCCAACGAATGTCTTCCATCGACTAGGATGGCTGCTCAACCATGCCAGCACTACTTCAGAGTCTGTCCAAGCATGTAAGTTGATTTTGGTACCTTCAATACTTTTGACACTTCGTCGAGTAGTTTTGCCAGCAGAACTGCACCAGATAATTCCAATCGAGGAATTGATATTTGTTTAATCGGCGCTACCCGCGTTTTGGCTGTGATCAAACTAACATGTACCTTTCCCTCAGCGTCTATCACTCGAATGTACACGACTGCCGCATAAGCTGAATTTGACGCATCGCAGAAGCCATGCAGTTCCACTAACGTTGCGTCAGAGCTACACCACACCCAACGTTTCAATCTAAATTTGGTAAGTTCTGATAGGTTCACGATATTCAATCCATTCTTCAAGCAACGGTGGAGGTAACTCATCATCCCAATCAATGCCTGCCAACCATAGCTTCTGTATGAATATTTTTGCTTTGATTATGCTCGGTGCTATCCACCCTTGTGGATCGTACAGCTTGGATATATCCGAAATAACTTTCCTTTTTGTTACAGGTCCGGTCGTCGGTGGCAGCTGAACTGCATATACAAATTCATCGAGGCTTCTACTCCAGGTAAGTCCCAATATTTTATTTACTGACTCTTGCTTGACCTCTATCCTTTTATCCTCCTCCTTTCTTGAATTTGCATCCCGTATTTGTTCCAATAACGCTTGACTATTGCTTGCCCACTTTTGCAATTCAAATCCACCTCTTCTTAGTAACTCTGTCATTTGTTTGTAAATTTCAACTGCTTCTTCTTCTTTCTCACATCCAGACATTAGGTCATCCATATAAAACTCATTCTTGACCCTTTCAGCAGCCAAAGGAAAGTCCTTTCCTTCGTCCTTTGCTACCTGAATCAAGCTTTTGACTGCCAGATATGGAGCTGCTGATGTTCCAAAAGTTACTCTGAGTAACTTGTATTCTTTTATCTCTTGGTCTGGATTGTCACGCCATAGAATGCGCTGATACTCTGAGTCTTCATCATTCACCTTTATTTGACGGTACATTTTAACTATGTCCGCTATAAAACAAATAGGATATGTTCGCCAACGCATTATTATATGACGCAACTCTGGTTGCAGAGTTGGTCCACCATTAAATCGTCGTTCAATGACACGCCATTCGTACCCTTGCACGAAGCATCAAACACAATCCTTACTTTAGTAGTCTCTTTGTCTTCCCGTATTACAGCATGGTGTGGTAAATACGTATACTTTGTTGCTTGTTCACCTTCGCTGTGATTTATTTGTATCATATGATCCAGATTTAGGTACTCATCTAACACTTCTTTGTATCTCTGTTTCAGGTGCTGATCCCGCTCCAACTTCCGTTCCAGAAAGCTAAACCTCTTCGCTGCAATTTCCTTTGAATGGCCATCCGCACAGGCTGGATTTTCATCCCTAAACGGGAGCCTAACAATATATCGCCCATGATCGTCCCGCGTGGTTGTGGATTCATAGAAGTCTTCACATCTTTGCTCTTCGACTGACAGAATTTTTTCTTTGTTGCAGGGTTCGGCTTCTATTTCCCAGAAAGATCTAAGAAGCTGATCTACTTGAGTATGCATGTTTACGACGTTACAGGATATATCTTCATTTGACCTTAGTTGCCCACTTAATATCCATCCCAGGGTGGTGTTTTGTGCTACTAGGGACCCTGAGGGACATTTGATTATTCCATTTTCTATAATGGTGCTGTAGACCTCCGCCCCCAATAAGATGTCTATCTTATTAGAAGTATGATATTCCGGATCTGCCAGTTTAAGCTGTTCCAGCTCCGGCCATGATGTGATTGATGCTACAGCCGATGGTAAGTATGAAGTAAGTTTATCAAGAACGTACGCTGAAACTCGCAACACGCAGCCAGGATTGAGGCGTGAAGTGATTAAAACTTCTACCATGGACCTTGTGATAAGGTTCTGTTCACCACCCAATCCTGATATAACCCTTGGCCGCTGTTGTTTTTAGTCCAAGCAACTGAACTGAAGCTCTTGTGATAAATGATGCTTGAGACCCTTGATCAATGAGAGCTCTTAAGAGCTGATATTCTCCCTTATTTTGTGACTCAGCTTTAACTAACGCTGTGGCTAGCAGCACCTGATGTGCTACTCCTTTCACAAAATGATTATTGATGCTCGTGGCCGTTGATGGCCCCGCCTCCTGGTTTGATACTTTGCACACATGCCCTGCTAGTGGTGTTCCGTGATTCTCAACTGATGGATGTGAACCTGTTGGATCAGCTGAGTGTGTTTCCCCTTTTGGATGCAATAGTGAGTGGTGTCTTCCTCTGCAAATTTGGCAAGATGTAGTGTTTTTGCAATATTTCACCGAGTGGTTATTTCCTAGACAGTTAAAACATAGTCCGTGAGTCTGGACAAAATTACGCTTGCTGTTGAGATCACTGTTTATAAAATCCTTACAACTTCTAATATTATGATCCCGTTTACAATATGCACAAGACACTTGACTGACATGTAGCATGTGAATTGGATTAGGTTTGGGATTGCTATTTTTTGTGAAAATTGGAATAAAGGTTCGCTGTTTTTGTACGTAAGATGCACCTGATT
>NC_133474.1:27362-75267 GCF_025370935.1 Choristoneura fumiferana
CGTGCAATTGACATTTCATTTCGAATAAAACATCATCTGGACTGATATATTATATAAGAATTGAAGTAAAATTATTATTGCTTTGTTTTTGAGCAGTGTTCGTTTGAATGCAAGTAATAGATAAGTAAATAGACTTCCACGTTAATATTATTAATTATTATGCATAATAAAAGTTTCACAGATAAGAAATTGTTTTAACAAACCACTTTACATTTATGTTGGTCATAATTTCCGGTTCTTGAACACATTTTAGAGGGTCTACGATATGTAGATACAGGAATATTTTTTATTATTTAAATTTTACACTCGTTTTATGTCCTCACTCTTAAAATAGTAAGAAAATGCAAACTAGCAAGCGTCGCGCTCCGCTTGTCCTCAGAGGGATTATGAGATGAGGAAACAGGCATTATAAAAAATTCAATTTAAAATTGGGCATCTGGAGGGATCCGTAAAAAGTAAGCTGGTTTTAATTACGGACAGCGCGGCCGCCCGCAGACAGGATACTATATCCATTATCAGCGACGAGCAGAATGTATCTAAATGCTCCAAGTACCTTTAGTTACAGTCATGTTCGATACAATAATATAAGGCACCCCATACATCCCTGTATTTTTTTTTATGTAATTTTTATTTTATATTTTGAATTTACTTTGCTATTTCACCTATATTACCCATTCTCATACCCATTCTTCTTGGCAATGATGGTCTTTCCAAAAGCGCTGACTGGTAGTATAAAAAAGTGACAATTAAAAGAGCCCTTTGTGGTTTATATAACATTAGTCTGTACTATAGGTATAAGGTAAGCGTCGAAGTTGGTGAGAAACAGAGCTGTCTTGTAGCATAATATTGGGGCCCGCATATTGCCGATATTGTAGCAAAGGTCGTGGTAAATTTTGTAAATGTTATTTCACACATGAATTTCGAAAAAATCGGAGAAACAAGCCGATTTGAATTTAGACTATTAGATAAGAAGAAAACTCGAAGAATCTACTACAGAATTGGACATCTGGTGAGAAAAAACCCAGCAGAAATTCAACGTATGTATTAAGTACATCAATGTATGATTTTTCAAAACCAACATATTACTAGCCGTTACCCGCGACTCCGTCCGCGTAGAATTCGGTTTTCACTATCCCGCTGGAACTCTGCAACTTGCTGGGAGAAAAACTAACCTATATCCTTCCCCGGGACTCAAACTATTTGTATACCGAATTTCATCTAAATCGGTTCAGCGGTTTAAACGTGATGAAATAAAAAACAAACAAACAGACATAAACTTTCGCATTTATTATATTAGTGGGATAGTGGGATTAAATAGAGTGAACAACATTGACAGTAAAAATCGGTAGTTCCAGGGTACAACAAACATTATGAAAAGATGTGAATTGCAATAAATCCATATCCATACTAATATTATAGTCTAAGATCCGAACTTGAAAAGATCTTCACCGGTATGATAATAGAATGAAATGTATTTTATAATAAATTTAGTATTTTAGAAAATATATTAGAAATGGATTTGCTAAAAAAATCCTGGACAGGCTATTTTTAATTATTAAAAAAAAAGACTTTTAATAAATTTTTGTTGCATCATCGAGATTATAAGACAATTTTACATTAACTTAAAAGTATAATACATATAGAATATGTAGACGTTGGGTTTGCTATTGTTTACCTGGACGAACTACTGGGTTGCCAGGTATAAACTTAACCAGTTATTATGTCGATGCCAGTTACTTTCATTTGATTAGATAATAGAACAAATTGTATATCAACGTAAGCGCTGTTTTATTGTGAACACGTTGTTATAGGGTTGTCTGCATTTAATTAAAAACCATTAAAAATAAAATAAAAAAAACTGCCTGTCCAGGATTTTTTAGCAAAATCATTTCTAATACGTTTTCTAAAATACTAAATTTATTATAAAAATACATTTCATTCTATTATCAGACCGGTGAAGATCTTTTCAAGTTCGGATCTTCTACTATTATAAATTCACGTCAAAACGGAGCGGCGGATCGACGTGATTTTTGGCATAGAGATAGTTTATGGACCCGAGAGTGACGTAGCTACTTTTTATCCCGAAAAAATGCACAGTTCCCGAGGGAACAGCGCGCGATAACCGAATTCCACGCGGGCGAAGCCAAAAAAAGCTAGTACTTTCTTATACTCGTATTTGTAACTGCTAATGTTTAAATCGCAAACCGGTTACTTTAGGATCATCCAGCCGTTATTGGCTTATTAGTTATTACCGTCATCCGACAAATAACGAGGATGTGTGGCGCGGACAAACATCCTACGATTGAAACGCAATTAACAATATGCGTATAATTGCGTAGCCGCGGCCTACGCAAACAAATCGGGATCGGCAATTAGAGGCAATCCAAAAACGCAAACAGGGATCATAACCTAATTACGCGCGCAGCAGCCCGCGGTGGGAAAGGGGGGGGAGGAGGCTGCTGTTACAGTAATTAGACTATCATCAACATATACCTACTGTCCTGCCGTTGAATTGTAGGTTCATACTTTTACAGTCGATTGTTCATGTTGAGGGAGTAGTCTTTATGCGTGGCATTGCTGGCTGGCATTGCTCGTGGAGTTTTTCGAACCTCCTCCTCCACCATTTAGACGGTTGGCGGTCCTCTACTGTGCGTTTTTCCAGAAATTTCCGCCAGAAAGATCCGCCTGCTCGTTTGCCTCCTATACCATAAAAAAAAACTACCCGTACTTGATCTTCATTTATTGTTTTGTGGATGGAGTATCGCAGGCCCCGCACGCGCCGGTGCCGCCGCCAGGCACTCGACGTGTATAATTGCACTAACAACAATTACCGAAGAATGCACTTCAAGCTACAAGAGCAACAAGGCTGCTGGCTGGACCGTGTGCGGAGGGCGCAGAGGTCAGAACAGCTTGGCGGTCGGCGCAGGAGCCGCGTCGACAACTTTATCTTTATAACGACGTTAGGCGGACAGGCCTGCAGTATGGGAAGACTGCGATATTCAAACATGCAATAAGTTTTTTGTCAAAATAAGGAAGGGTGCTGCTTATAATCGATGCTTAATTAACGCGTGTCTGTGTGGCACCACTGTATGGTCACCACAAGAGGACTTTTTTTCCATTTTTTAACGGTTATCTATTCTCAACTCCCTCTATGCTTAATGGTCAGCGGCCGGCTCTATGTAAACGTAAGACATTCCTAGCGTAGCCAGATCTGGAGCCAGTGCTCTTCTGACAACTACACTTACTATGGACTTAACAGATTGGACACACGTATTATGCCAGCCCCTGTGTCCACGGACGCTTACTGTACAACCGGCCCGCCGCCCACGATGTAAAAAGCAGTCTCAGAGCCATTGTAATAGCAGTGGGGAAAGAACTCTAGTGCTTGGAATGATGTACCCTAGCGCTGCCTGTCCTTACTGCGGCTCGCGCGCTGCGGCCATCACCGTCTCAATTATTGCTCTTTTCCGGCGGCGCTTCGTTCCCGCATCGCCTCACACCTGCCGATGGTTTGCAACAAAACGGATTTTTGAAGAGAATTCCTTAAGAGTTATAACGACGTCTTACTTTCACAATAAAAGTATAATTCAACGCCACACGTCTTCAGCGAACAAAGTAAACATCCTCGGTATATTCTTATTGTATCACGCGGCGCATTTACCAGCCTCCCCTTGGCGGATATAATCATAGAGCAGCCCCGCGCACTACCCGCCGTCGTGTGTGCTCTCAGATTTAGCCTAGTTTGTTTAGGACGGGAAAATCACGCGTGGGAGGGGAGGGGCGGGCCCGAGAGGAATAATACCCTGTGTTTCCCGGAAGTCGGCTGTTTTATCATTTGCCGGGTCAATAAGGCTTTGACTCGCAAAGGCTCCGATTTAAAGTCCGTATTGACGTAACCGGCGAGCTGTTTACCGCTCCGGCCGCACGGCGTTCCGGCGCCGCTCCGGCCGCACGGCCCGGAACCGGACCGGACGTGATTTATCGCTCACCTGCTCGAATTTATAACGCGCCTGATAAATTCTGCTCAAATTGAACCATAAATAAGATGTATCCCTTACGTCGCGAGGGAGGGCTCTAAGAATGGTGGCTTTCGTTTTCGTTAAGTCTTTTGCGTTCACCGCGTCGCACGCGACTGCACACGCGTAATGAGGGTAAAGTGCGATTAATATTATTATAATAATACGAGCTCATAACCGTGGCTTCGCGCGCATTAATCATTAGGCCTTAGCTATTGAATCGAAATTTTGGAATTTTATTAAAAATTCCAATTTTCTCAAATTTCCTAATTTCCTGCGCAACCTTCTTATTTCTTTTTACCTTAAAATGTTTCTAGTACTGTAGTGTGACAGCAGGCGCGGGTCGGATACACGGTACGGCTGCTTGTTCGCTCATAACATGGCACACATATCCGATCTGAGACAACCGGCAAAGCCGAGATTAGCAGCTTAGGTTACGCCGGTAATCGGCCATCAAGCTTAATTACCCCGCCTTAGCAAGTAAGTAATGCTGCTCGCGATTAGTTAATAATTCAGTGGCGCGCGCTCATCGCTCCTGCTTATTACGCCGCGCTGGTTGCCGCGCGCTCGCGCTCGCGCTCCCACTTCCACTCCCACTCGCAGTCGCACGTCGCGCGATAACTCACGCTCAATGGCACTTACAACATTCGAAAGAAATACGTCCGAGAGCGCGCTTTGTGCCGCAGCAACACGCACGACACTTTATTTAGCAAATAAAAATGAATCAGATCGTTTGTAACTGAAATATATTGCAGGAAAAGGTAACTGGACAATAATGTTTTTTCTTACTTTCAGCGCGCCAACGCTACTCTGTATTGTATGAAGCGAGTAATCAAAAGACTCGCGGACTCCTTTTAGCCATAAAATCTGAACTGCATTAAATTAAAGCAAGTCCTCGCAAGCAAGCGCTATGTAAATAGTTACTCTACTGGATTATGTTTGAAATTAATGTTTTGACCCCTATCTCACCTGATGTTAATTGTTAAGTGCAGATGAGGCCAAAGGTGTATCTCACTGGTTCAGTAGCCTATTTGAGTTATAATAATATAGTGCATGTGCTGATATATTTAACCACCTTTGCCGCTCCGAAATATTTGATGGCGAACTTATGGGTGCAAGCTAGAGGGAAAACCACGCACACTATTTTCCAAAGTCCCCATGGAAATGCGTTACCAATTTAACCGATCATCTCTCATCATCATTCATTTTCTTTGCAGGTGGTAGGACCTTGTGCAAGGTCCGCCCGGATTGCTACATGCATCTTGCTCGCTAACCCTGCTGTGAAGCAGCAGTGCTTGCACTGTTGTGTTTCGGCGTGGAGAGTAAGACAGCCGGTGAAATTACTGGCACCTGAGGTATTCCATCTTAGGCCTCTAGGTTGGCAATGCATCTGCAATACCAGATGTTTATGGGCGGTGGTGATCTCTTACCATCAGGAGACCCACTTGCTCGTTTTCCATCCAGTCGAATAAAAAAAAAACTCACAGTCACTGATAAAAATGTCTTCATCATCATCATCAGCCTACGCAGTCCTCTGCTGGTCATAGGCCTCTTCATGGCGCACCACAACACTGTCTTCAGCACCTCGCATCCATAAAAAGTAATTATCAGAACTTCAAGCTTTTGTCTCTCTTTATTAAAATTAAGTTATGTTCAGCCTTAAGCCGAAACCGACATATTTTTGTATCAGCCGGGTTGTAATCGAATGCCGGAGCGAGTGCGGCCATCACCGCATTATGCGCTACTAGGTACCGCGGCCGCGCGGCGGATGTGTCGCGCGCTGTTTTCACCACCAGGACTATTAAGAGGAAAATAAAAGTATGTGAGCAACAAAACACAACGCTGTAGCTAAAAAAACCATTTAGGTATTTGTTATCCCAGTTCGGTTCGGTTCGTAACGACGTTTATTGCTCAAAACCGGACAAGTTCGAGTTAAAATCATGCGGTGAGGGTATTTGCCGTCACGTTACCATAAACAATAGGCACCATAGACAAAAGACTTACTAACTTATAAGTAGAACATTCAGCAGGAGCAGTGGAAGGACAGGCTGACCAAGTTTTTTTTTGTTTTTTTTTTTATGACATTTATCCTGCTACATGGAATTCTGGTTGTGCCGCATCATCATCATCATCCCAGCCTATAAACGTCCCACTGCTGGGCACAGGCCTCCTCTCAGAACAAGAGGGCTTGGGCCATAGTTCCCACGCGGGCCCAGTGCGGATTGGGAACTTCGCACACACCATTGAATTGCTTCGCAGGTTTGTGCAGGTTTCCTCACGATGTTTTCCTTCACCGCAAAGCTCGTGGTAAATTTCAAATGTAATTCCGCACATGAATTTTGAAAAACCTCAGAGGTGCGAGCTGGGTTTGAATCCACGACCCTCAGCTTGAGAGGCGATAGGTCAAACCACTATGCCACCACGGCTTTCAAACCACTATACCACCACGGCTTGTGCCGCATAATATTATCTAATATCTAACAGATTTTCATAAGTTAACGTAACCTCAGCAGAGGAGGAGTGCCTCCAGTGGTGCGATCCTCTTCTTTTGTCGGCGAATCTTATGTTTAAATCTGGTATACTGTTTCCCTTTAGGCGATAGAATCTCAGACTGCTCTCTCCCTGCAATTCCGGAGCTAGTTCGTTTATATGTTGGTCCAGTCCGACTTTTGGCTAATACTTAATTTCTTCCTCTCGCTGGTTGAAATCTAGGTACACGTATCGGTTGCTTATGTGTGACCTTGCCTACTTAACATGATTGCAATAGTAAACATATAAGCTTACAAGTTTTTCCTGCAGCAGCCATAACTCGCGATTAATCTCACAAGATAAATACTGGCTACTGGCAGTCGAAGACGCGCGCAAACAAGATGGCCGCTCCACAAACATTATCCCGCGCGCGGGTAATTGCCTATTACTATTTATGATACTCCGCCAACAACTCTTATTTCTAACATATGAATAATTATTATGTATACAGGACGATTTTGGAGACATCTTAGAACCGACTCGGTTAATTATCGCTTTTCGTAGCAGCAATTAGTCAGATTAGTGTGCCGTTGTTTTTTCGTGGTGTGAGATGTGAGTTAATAACACTCAAGTAATGTCATAAATGCGTCAGTAAAATAATTGTTGAAATTTAGCTTTACGTATCGACCACGGCCGCCGCAATGTGCGCCAGGAATAATTACTCATAGATCTGGGGATTTTCACGTTACTTTCAATAAAGTAATGTGTCTGCTAACTTGATGCTAGCTATTTAATTTTGAATAACACAGGTACCTACATTGTCCAAGTTCAATTTGTTGCGTATCTCACAAAGCAAGGAGAGGTAACTTCTGTCGGACGTTCGTTTTCATTATTTGTCGAAAGCTAAAAGAAACCCAGTGCCCAAAAGAAAGCGAAAAGTTTGCTCTTTATTTGCAGCGCAAAAACCGCGGCTCGTTCACCGGCGAGCTCCTTTGCGGGTAACCCAGAAAAGTTTTGAGAGCGTATGGAGTTTCTGAAAGACAGAGGATCGAAATGTGCCGCCGTGGGCCGACCTGTTTGGTCATTTGCTTGGACCACTACAGTTTCTTTTTTTTTTAAGTAGTCACATAATGACAATGTATTTGACATACTTAGCATTTTTAACCGACTTCAAAAAAGGAGGAACTCCGAACCTTACCTACCTCAGAACTCCGTCATTTATGAACCGATTTGATTTTTTTTTGCGTTCGTCCAGGAATGTCTTCAATTAGGTCCCATAAGAACCAAATCAGGATCTGATGATTGGATCTTAAGGAAATCGATGGAACTCTTCAAATTTTGTAGGGACACCTATAGTAAATTGGATATACAGCGTGTATTTTTGAAACTACTTTAAACTGTAACCAGACGTAGATTTAAGTGCTGTGAACCGATATTAAAACAAATTATTAATATAAAGGGAACTACCAGAGCGTAATTATTTTTTGAACACCATGTCCAATTTGGTTTCGTTTCAAAAATTCATTTAGTGAGTAAAACATTTTGAAGATTTAAAGAGAGCTTGCGTTTGAGTTCCATAGATAACAATAAAATAATTTTATGATATATTTTTTTAGAAGAGCATTAAACAGTTTTATGGCTATTGAATAACAACTGTAACAAAACAATTTGGTTCGGCCTTGGTGTAACTACTTAGGTGGTCAGAACATTGTGTATTAAGAGTAAATCTAGCGCGGGATTTTTTATGCAACGAGTAAAAATTACTTATTGGACATACTTAAGTACTGGAATTTTGGAAAAAAAAATGGTATGTAGATTTTACTGGAAGTGGAGTAACACATAGGATACTTTTTATGCCAAAACTCCAACGGGATCCAGATCTTTTTATCCAAAAAATTCTAGAGCTAGCATTACTCCCAGTGGCGCGATATTCCACTTTGTTGCTCAAAGCACGGATTACTTAGTAGTTAATGCGTACTCAAAGTGAGAACAGAGCAACTTTCAAATTCAAACATGGGTGTTAGACACGTGTTAGATGACGCCTGCAGCCAGTTTCATTGTAATTAGAAAAGGCAAACGCGCTGAGTTCCCAACGCCAGCTAATTGCGTCGTCCGGTCCGGGCGGCCCAGCTTCCGGCGTCCGGCAGCGTCCGGCTCGTGCCCGCCGCTGCCGGCGGCAGCTTTGGCGTCTCCTCTTGACACCAGAGCGTTGCTGGCACAATACTACCCTTAACTTTAACTAGCTAATTTTTTGCGGATGCAGATGCGGACCAGGGACCTATGCCTTAAAGCAGCGAAAAAATCAAACATCTAAATCAACGCAATCAAAAGATACAGTCATACCGTATACAGACATATAAACCGGCCAAAGTCATCACCTGTTTAAGTGTTATCACATCATTTGGCACCACCCTACTGTGGCTTCTACTGAAGTATTTAAATCTGAGTGAACGTTACAGTACCTACAGACATAGAATTACTGTCATCAAGGAAATACAGCACATTTGGCGTGGATTGGCAGGAGATGCAGGTCAGAAGGTTAAAAAAACTTCACTAGGATAAAAAAAAAACTAAAACCACTATCTTTTCAGATGGAAAGTCATCATCATCATCATCATCATCGTTGGACATAGACGTTCCCCATAGACCTCCAGTTACTTCGGTTGGAAGCGGCTTGAATCCACAGTGAAACTGCAGGAAAATTGCATGAAGTCAAAGGTGTAACTCACTAATATACTCACATTTTCAAGCTGAAATAACAGGTGGCAGCAAGAACAAGTAAACCATCGGAGTTCCGGCACAAGTAAATGAGCCCGCGCAGTCCCCGCGCGACAGGGATTAACGGATTCCGGCGAATGAACCCGGCTTGATTGCCGGACGGTGTCGCTGCGGAATGCACCGCAACCGGACGGCGGCGGCGGCGGCGGCGGTCGGCATGCGAGGAGCGCGGGAACGTTTAAAACAGCTAATTTAGCATTTGATAACCAACATTTTAGATTCACGACGATATTTTCCTTAAATACACTGACGTATACTTTTTTTACGACCGCAAACTTTAAGAGTAGTTAGATAGAATTTTTAAAATTAAATAAAAAAATAAAAGAGTAATTATTTTTCAAAGTCGCTGAACTAATGTTGTCCAGTTTGACGAGTATGATCTATGTTCTAATTATTTGCTCACAAAAACTTGATTACGATGAAAAGAAATAATAAATAGGAGCCAGGAATTGAAACCGGGTCTTCGTCAGTCCGAGGCGCGTGCTGTACCGCTATACCACCTCACAGTTTTAATTTCACGGCGAAATTTCACGACGTATCCTTGAGACAGTCACTATTTTTAACCGACGTCAAAAAAGAAGGTTCTCAGTCTGACCCGCGGGTAGGTATGTGTATGTACTCGTATGTATTTTTGTTCGCAATTATCTCGTTATAATTGGCGAATTATTTGTCGCCAAGTGTTTGTGTTGAGTGAGAAACATCGGAAATTGCGAGAGGCAATTTCGTTAGCTGTTATTTTACGAAACGTAGGTCTTACTTGTACTATGTGTACTTGTACTATATTCTGTGGTGTAACCATGCGTATTTTCACAGACGTAGGTATTATGATAAATAGGCGCCAATAATCGAGAGCTACACACAATAGTAAGTAGTAGTTGACTAAGCTCGACAAATTACTAAAATTACCGAAGCGGAACTAACTGATAACGCGGCGCGGGGCAAACAGCGAATTCGACGAGACTCTTTTTTAGTTTTTTAAATGGAAATTAAGTATACGAAAAAAGATAGTTTTTGTACCGCAATTTTCTATGGCAAAACATAACTTATATTTGACTAAATAAAGAATAATTATGTACTGCTCAGGTACGTTTTTCATTTTTTTTCTGAACTTTATAAAAAAAATATCGATTACATACCTACGTATAAGTAGGTACGAGTATCAATACTTTACGTCCATATTGTATCGAGTAAATGGTATCAATTACTTCCAAATTTAACTCGTGCGTGGGGCCTATCCTATAATGTGATCAAAATGACAAGCGCCGTTTGTATTTGCTAGCAGAGGGAATGCATAGAATCTAGTTGTTAACTTTTTTCTATCTGCCAAAGTATTACAAGGTGGTAGAAAGAGACGGTAAAAGGGATTGTGATGGCGGGTCCCACCTGCATGTCACGCAGCGGCCGTAACTCAGCGCGCGAATAAATCAATCTGCGCCGGTAATTACGAGCGGAGCCCCGCGGGGCGCGGGCGGCCGCCGTGAGCGATGGCCGACATGAATCTTTATGTCGCAAATTATTGTAAGGACAAGAATAAATTTGCTACTTACATATGTTACTTCGTGTGATATCAAGTTTATTCTAAGATGATAGATAACTGTTGAATAAATAATACTTGAAAGTTTATTTTCATTTTACTGGTAGTATATTAGATAGATATAATCTTTATTCTTCAAAACAAAATTAAAACTTAGTAACTAAGAGTAATAAAACTAACAATTTAGCACTTAAATTATGCTCGAAACAAAGTACGAGTACTTACGATAGCAAATAAAAAACCAAAAGTAACAATAAACAAATCAGACGCATAAAATGAGAAGCCAAGTGATGCACTGAAGAACAGGCGCTGGCTCAGCATTGTGCTGCGGTAAGCCAGCGGCCAGCGCTGGTATTCTGCCAGTACCCATACCGAGTAAGGACGGCGATCAACGTGATAGTCTCAGTGCTATTTCGCTACTACCTAACTACATAGTACATACATATATAATACCTATTTATTAAAAGCTTTTATTGAACTTCACAAGAATGTACCTGTACCATCACAGTTATAATATTAATTTGGGACCCGCTTAATCGAATATGTGACAATTAGTAATAGATATTTTTCAAAATGGATCAGAAATAAGTGTATTGCAAGAGTAGTTGGCTGATGGTACAATCAAACAAATTACAATTAAATATTGCGTTTATTCCTCCCACTAAATTAACTGCAGCTCTTTTAGTTATGTAGGTACAAAACCGGCCAAGAGCGTATCGGACACGCCCAAAATATAGGGTTCCGTAGCCATTACGAAAAAATAAGTAATATTTTACTAAGGATTTCGTATTTTATACGGAATCTTCCAAGTTTAGGTATATTTTATACCTTAGGCTGCTATATACTCAATAATTTTCAAGCAAACTTATCCGTTATAGTTTTCCTTGAAAGTTTGATATACTTACTACCATTCTGAATTTTTTCAAATTTTTCCACCCATCGGTTTAGATTTTAGAGGGGGGGGGGTAGGGGGGACGCTCGATTTCAATGCAAGTTTGCACTTTAAAGTTGAATATTTTGCAAACAAATCACTGAATTGAAAAACCTACCCCACACTACAAGATTGGATGAGAAAAAAAATCACCTCCACTTTACGTCTATGGGAGGTACACTAAAAAATTTTATTTTTAAATTTTTATTGTACTATTTTGTCGGCATAATTTACATACATATTCGTGCGAAATTACAGACAGACATTGCGAAACTATAAGGGTTCCGTTTTTGCCATTTTGGCTACGGAACCCTAAAAATTGTTAATTCAGTTGGTTAGTTTAGTATACTCGTACGTTTATTTAAGTATATATTTATCTGCATATGTATATGTCTATCCGTTGTCAAGCACCCATAGTGCAAGCTTTGCTTAGTTTGTGGCTAGGTCCCAAGATATTATTATTTTTATTATATTTCTGATAACTGCGTGACTCTACCTACTTACCTGAAAAATAACCTATGGAAATAAATTTTTTGAAGTGATTATCCGCTAAAACAATTTACTAAACTGTTTCCACGTCCTCACCGCCACACATTACTCCTCGCAATAATGATAGTAAATCATTGCGTTCGGGTTCAGCTCGCAGTTTAATGTCAAAATTTAAAGTTGGTGACTCAGGTTGATACCCTTGAAGAGTTTCATCTCGGTCGACGAGACGTTCAGCAACTGACTCAACTTATTATGGCTAAGATCAAGGTTCAAGTCACTCGCGATGGCTGTCACGGGGAACCAAAACGATTCCGGCAGATCTGTCAGTTGGTTGTGGCTGAGATCGAGGCGTTTCAGCTCGAACGGACCATTCGGCAGCGTGCTGGGCACGGCTGTCAGCCGGTTATGATTCAGATCGAGACGCAACAGCTGGCGCGTATGGACGAAGAGGTCATTCGGCACGGCAGTCAGCAGGTTGTGACTGACGTTTAGATGCGTGAGAGTTTTTGATCGCTTCAGCAAGTCACTCGGCAAAGCGCGCAGCATGTTATGACTCAGGTCGAGATAGGTTAAAGCTACGGCGTCAGTCAGCAGAGAGTCCGGTAGAGCTTCCAACAAGTTGTCGTGGAGGTCGAGACGCCGCAGTCGCGCGCAGCCGGCCAGCCAGCCCGCTCGTAACGCGTTCAGCGACCCGCGCTCCACAGACAGACTCTCCAGCTCGCTACAGTTTCCGAAGATACGATCCGTCGCGTACGCGTTGATGAAAGTGGCCCTCTTGAGGCGCGGCACGGCAGCGAGCGCGGCGTCGGGCGCCTCCAACACGAGCGCCCTCAGCGCCGGCGCCGCCGCCAGCCGCCGCGCGTCCAGCAGCCGGCCCTCGCGCACCGAGAGATACTCCAGCCGGCTGAACAGGCTCAGGTCTGGAATCTCTTCGAGACCGGTCTCGATGAGGCTCAGATTTACGACATTCCGGAATGACATAAACTGATCCGTCGTCATCGAAATCTTCTTTAGACTAAGCCGTTGGAGCGTGTCGTCGAAATGTGAGAAGTCATTTTCCAATTTCACCAGCCGCTCTGAATGGATGGAGAGCTCCGTTAGGGTCATTTTGGTGAGATGCGCGTCGAAGGATCGAGCCGAGGGAGGGGTTAGCCTGAGGCGGGTCGTGTTTACATTGAGCTGTCGAAGGAGATCCGCGTAGGAGCGGCCGGGCGGCGCGCGGCAGCCGCTGACGTGCACGGCGGCGGCGCGGCGCGGCGCGGGGAAGGACGGCGCGGCGCCGCCGAGCGGGAGCCCGCTCCAGCACTGCCACGTCTGCACCTCGTCGCCATCAGGGAACCGCAAAGACAGAGTTAGACGTCGACCTGCGAAATAGAACACTAGGTCAGTCGACCTCCACAAGCATTTTGAAAAGCGTAAATGTAAAAAAGTACGCCACGTGCGTGCATAGCTAAACAGAAGCGTTCTGTAGCTAATAAAGTAGATACCATCGACGACGTAATCGCGCGTGAGGCATCCGGGGGCGAGGCGCGGTGGACCGGCGGCGCAGGCGGCGCGAGCGGCGCCCGGGCAGCGCGCGCCGTCCCCGCCGCTCGCCGCTACCAGCCATAGCGACACCAACACTGAACAGACGTAAATGAAAAGTCAATGAGTTTTACTGCTATGTGTGTCTGTGTGTGGCACCGTAGCTCTTAAACGGATGAACCGATTTCAACTCGGTTTGTTTTATACCTGTACCTGGTATTGTATTTAACCTGGTTGGTTCTTAGACATGTTTCATCAAAATCGGTTATGCCGTTTTTGAGATATTAAATTTTTAAGTGACAAAGTTGGGGGTTTTCTACTTTTTACAAGCTTTTACTTAGTTTCACCTGTCCCGTTGTCTGTCTGTCTGTCTGTCGGTATATATCTGTCTCTCTGTCTATCTGTCTGTCTGCCTATAGTCAAACCTTGCAAGTTAAATTTGATAAACTTCCTGTAGTGATATTGACTTGAAATTTGGAATAATTATGTAAGTCGCGTGACAATACAATAATCTAGTAGTGACATCCTGGTAGTCCAGCCAGGATCGTCTCCGCAGGATGGACCTCTTCAACGGTTAATAGAATCAACTTGAAATTTGGTATGCAAATGTAGTTTGGGTGACAATGAAAGAAAGAAAGAAAGAAAGAAAGAAAGAAAAAAACATTTTTTGCCACAAAACACATTAAATAAGATTTCATACAAAATAAAACTTTATAATTGTGACAACAGGCGTCGGCGTCAGCATATGCTGCTGGCGCCGGCCACGAGGAGCGACGCCAATCAGCCGACACCCCTCTCAGTATAATCCTACAGTACTGCCAGGTGCGGACTTAGTTAGGTTTAGTATATTAACAAAAAAAAGTAATATTTATAACAATAAAAACGGGCAAAAATAAAATTAAGAAAAAAAAATAAGAGAAAAATGAATATAAAAATACCTCTAAAAGAGGATACATTTCGCCAGGATGATTCGCCATGATAACATCTGCGTCACTCATGTAATCCAGGACTGAGAGGTTCCCGATATGAGACCTTTACTGTTTTTGTAATAAAACTTTTTGCAATGCAAGTACAGTCAGCAAAAAAGCTTGTATTAAAAATGATTTTTTTATGGTTAGGTTACTGTTGGTTAGGTTATACTAAAACTGTTCGCATAAAATTGATAAATATTATGGTAACGTCTCGGAATAACGTCTATCGCCTAATTATCTCTAACTGTGTAACGGGGGTCGCTTGTCACCGCGCACACTTAGTGTCGTGGTATTAGGCACTCAGTTATTGTCAAGCACGTTGCACGGGCGAAACGGGCGAGCGCAAAACTATCAAATTTTCCGGGATAAAAACTATCTGTATACCGAATTTCATCCAAATCGGGTCTGCGGTTTAAACGTGATGAAGTAACAAACAAACAAAAAACAAACAGACTTAAAAACTTTCGCATTTATAATATAAGTTGCTAACCATTTTGGCACCAGAATGTGGTGAATGGATAGTTCACAAAGATTTAATCAAAGTAACCCAATCGTCCGCTGAAATATGCCGTATTAATTTTAAAATATACATTACATTACCGAGCATGAAGATGTGTAGCATAACCTTTGGTTCCTTTGGCACAGTAGGTGACACTAGGCAAGTCGAGCTGCATGCACCGGCTGCCGAGTACTTCGGTCACTACGAGTATAACTAGTGGCTTGCAGACATGTAACTGCGGTTCAACAGGAATCATACAACCAAAAATGTCCACGCAACGTTATTAAACGGGCCAAGTTCAAAGAATTCGTCGTGTTCTCTGAACGTTACATACACAGACCTAGATTCAAGGTATTTACTTTGCGAGCGTACAACTTAATACGTTGACGCGAGCTGGACGACTTATCGGAGAGACTATGACACAAAATCTCCTTAAGTACAAAATAACTTGATGTCTCGTACGTAATGATACGAGTACAACATAAACATATAAAATAATAAAAATAATTATGTTACGGACTGTCACAGAGGTTTAATTATTCATCATCATCATCCCAGCCTATATACGTCCCACTGCTGGGCACAGGCCTCCTCTCAGAACAAGAGGGCTTGGGCCGTAGCTCCCACGCGGGCCCAGTGCGGATTGGGAACTTCACACACACCATTGAATTGCTTCGCAGGTTTGTGCAGGTTTCCTCACGATGTTTTCCTTCACCGCAAAGCTCGTGGTAAATTTCAAAATGTAATTCCGCACATGAATTTCGAAAAACTCAGAGGTGCGAGCCGGGGTTTGAACCCACGACCCTCTGCTTGAGAGGCGATAGGTCAAACCACTAGGCCACCATGGTTTTTTCACGGGTTTAATTATTATTTTTAATTAATTTTATAATTCGAAAATTTAATGGTATCTAATAGTAGGTAAGTACTTATTGTATTTTGCATGCATAATTTTTTTTTACAAATTAATAAAATTCGAATTTTAGTCCTAATTATGCTGTAGGTGTCCATGGGTGGCGGTGATCACTTACCATCAGGTGATAAAAAAAAATAGAACAGTGAAGCTGTTCTTCTATGTTTAATAATAATCTTCCTGACTTGGCTTATATTTTGTCGTAACCTAAGTATGTCTCGTTCCAATTTTTCCTTGTACTATCGCCAACACAACAGCTACTTATTGGTTGAGGTTGATCGTGTGTTGTGTTGCGATGGATAGGGTCATGAAATGATCAAATTACTTGTTGGCGACTGTACTGAGAGGATAAATCAAAATTATTATATATAACGCAGTCACTTTTGCTAATAATAACGTTGAACTTATTATTAGCAAACTATACTCGTAATATGTGGACTGTACAACGTGTTTTTTCTTAATTTCCTCTAACTTTGTCAGACGGCTCACTCAGTGCATTCATAGAAACTATATAGGTACTTACTTAATAACATGCATTTTATTTTCTTTTCAAGATTTTATCCCTGTCCCGTAGGAATATTTATTTATTTATTTATGTATTTGGGCACAAACGGTACAATAAAACTTATATTGTAAACAATGACATCAAACATTGACCAACAAAGTTGCCACAGGTTATTAGTTCCCAATAATAAAGTATAAAACGGGTAAAGAAATAACAAACACACAAAGAAAAGAAAAAGGCTACGACTTGCAAAAGAGAGAACGTGCATATAACCCATTCTCAAAATAACAAATTACTCAATTACTACTAACGACAGTCTTATATTTACTTAGAGAAATGCTAAATATATCAATGTCAGAGAATTTGCTGTTATACATTTTACAAACTCGTTTAATGAATGAGTTCGCGGCATATTTGTGATATGAGTAAATGGTACATGAAGCATACAATTAAAATTTCTCGAATTCAGGCGAGGTACTCTCAAACCTAATTTACTCAAAAGATACGGGGAGTCAATAATCCTATCAGGATAAAAGTAGCCTACGTGTTATTCAGGACGTCCAGCTATCTAGGTACGTAACAAATTTCAGCCAAATACGTCCAACCGTTTTAACGCGAAGGAGTAACAAACACAAACACACACACACACACACACACACACACACACAAACTTTCGCATTTATAATATTTTGTATTACGCTTTTTTATTCTGACAGTGTTTTTAAAGAGTGTAAAAGAAGAATTTCTAAGTTACCAAAAAAAGTTGTTGCAAAGCACTTATGAATGTAAAAAAAACTAGGTACCACCCGTTCGGAAAAACCTCTGTTGAGAAGAATCCGGCAAGGAACTCAACGAGGTATATTGCCTTTTGACATTCATAAGTGCTTGTTATAGCATAAATTTAATAAAGATATTTTGACGTGACTTGACTGTTTGCAGAAGGTGAAGTGGGTACAAAAATTGTATTGAAAACCGACTATATTGGCGCAGGAGTTCAAGCCGCATCTGTTGAAATACCAAATGTGAGTGTTCCTTAGTTTTTTAGTGTTGAAAGTGTACCGCAGCAAAGTAAAGGAGTCCTTTGCCAAAAAAAACCATTAAAAATAATTTTCTACCCGTTTGAAAGAAGTCGGTGCCTCAGCAAGAGCCAGCAGGAGTGGATTTAAAATCATCACCCCTAACATACTATGTATTGGACTTCAGTCACTCCGGCTGGTTCGTGCTGAGGCACCGACTTCCAGCTGGTAGAAAAATATTTTCATGTTTTTTGTAGTCGGTTCAATTTGTTGTCATAAAATTATTTTTTCAATTTTTTTTTCAAAAATCTAATTGGTTCATATTTATTATGAGGAGTTCTGAGGTAAAAAACAAAAAAATACAACCTAATTGATAACCCCCTCCTTTTTTTGAAGTCGGTTAATTATAACCTAACCAACAAAAAGTTAAAAAACCCCGACTTCGTCACTTCTAAATTCAATATTTCAAAATGATTAAACCGATTTTGATGAAACATGTCTAAGAACCTTGAAACCTGATTTTAAATAAAAAACCGCATTCAAATCGGTCCTTCCGTTTAAGAGCTATGGTGCCACAGACAGACAGACCGACACACACATAGACACACAGACTCACATAGCGGTCAAACTTAGGTATAACACCCCTTTTTGCGTCGGGGGTTAAAAAAACATTCCTCGCTCCGGCGATCAAAAAAAAAACGTATAAATGCAGGCAGAGTGATAATAAATAATAGCAATGTAGATATACTAACATAGTTCTTAAGTTTCTATTGTTACTAACATGCTATGGACCAAATTAGTTTTCTGAGAATAAAAACATTTTATTTTATTTTATTTTTATTGTATTTTATTATAATGACACTGTTATTATTATTACTATGCCTTTGCTGTTCTATCCATCTGTTTGTGACAGGAACTTTTATTCATTACAATTAAACATTCGGATTTGTTACAGATTTTGAGCTTCTATACGTTCGTAGTACATTGAAAGAAATAAAAATAGAATAAGCTTTACATTACTGCAAAGGCCTGTGATAGTTACACTCCATTTGATGAGAATGTAAAGATGTGCGACGACGTGCCGCCGGCGGTACGACGGTGTGTGTGCCCGACCTGCCGCAGTACTCGCCGGCCATCGTCTACCGCAATACAACGGCGACTACACCAAACAGGCTGCGTCCGTCGACGTCACCACGTGGTGCTAATTAAACCTCATAGCTGCTCTCATCCTGTTCAACTACTTGGCTAATCTTCTTTAACTGGCGTTAGAATTTACGTAACATATTTGCAAGCTTCACATATAAAAATGTACACTTTTATAATAAAACTTTGGGTTCGGATTTTTCGAGTTTTTTTAAGAAACGTAGATATTCCTACAGGTAGGTAGGAATAGGAAACGAGATTATATCGCAGCTGAATATAATAATTTGTCGTAAAGCAGTGGTCAGCGCCAAAAGCAGCGGAAATACATACAAGGTGTTAATTAAATAACTGAAAACCAGAAAGTAGTTTGCTCAAAATCTAGAGTAGAATCGATTACACTATGTCTTAAATTCGGTTGTGTTTGTGTTTTTAGATCCCTTTTTTATTGTGCCCAGTCTGAAAGTGACGACTGCAATTTCGATAGTTTAATACTGGCCGGTTTGCTGTCACTGTGACGTCAAAACGCAACTGACAAATACAAATAGAAGTAGAGTTACAAGTGAATTTAGAGCATCCCGCGGCTGCCCCGTGGGACTGCTGCTGACATCCGGTACCACGCAGCTGCTGGCGTATAAACTTGGTCCAATTAGCCATGCTAACTTTTTAAATATGTATGGAAATCTCAAAACCATTTTGAGAAACAAGCTTTCGGTACAGTTTCTGTATATCAGATTTTTTTTACTCATGTAGACATATTCCACCTGTTCACCTCTAGATATAGAAAAGTAATTCTAGATGCCTTGTAAACATTTAATACCCTAATTAATTAAGCTCTTTTCTAAATTTTGTATTCATAATATATAAATTCAAAGATTTTCACATAAAAGCATAATTTACATCAAAGGAATGCATAAAGTTAATCAGTATCCTATTAGATTCTAAACGATATAATATATAATTAAGTTAAGTTATGTAATCAAAGTATATCAATTTAATTTAACTGAGTTTAAATGTACAGCAGTCCGATGTTTGACAACCGATTATAGATAATAATTTATTGAATCAGGCGTTATTTTGCGGAGGCGTTACTATCAATGAACTAAAAGAATTTCCTTGCTCACCCGCGACCTTACGATAGCTAAGCTTATGCAAAATATGCGTGTTCATGCAGTTCCTCCACCTCCACATTGTAAGAACACACACAAATCACACAAATCACACAAACCCATCTATCACCACCACCACACTACACTGACGCGTTTCGAACTCAACCAGAGCTCATCTTCAGAGTGACACAACCGTACACCATGCTACCAGTTGTTAGACACACTAACTGCTGTTGATATATGAGTAATTTTTGCCGTTTCTCGGGGCCGTTTTTCTGTGAGCTGTTACAAAAATATATTAAATTTCTTAACGTACCTACATTGATTGTGTGCAGGTGTTGTCTTTTGCGTAGACGTTACCGTTGCTGTCAATATCACAAAATTTCAGTTGCATCATTGCCAAAAAGAATGCGCTGCAAAAAACTTTGCAAGACGTGACTTTTCTAAGAACAATTTGTGGTGCTTATGACAAATTTGCTAATGTTATAATATGTTCACGTAAAACTAAACAAACAAAATTATTTTTACATGGTTTCTATTGTTTGAGCTTATGTGTGTGACAAAGTGGACTTGATTGATTTGCTTCGGCAGTTCATTAGCGGGCGCCGGGCGCGTTATAAGCGGCGCGCGCGCCGGCAGCGGGCACCCGTCTCCCCGCCATGTCTCCGCTCGCTCGCTCGCTGCTCGCGCTCGCCGCCGCCGCGCTGCTGCAAGGCGCATGCGCCGCGCCAAAAGAAATAGGCGATTCTGAGTGCAATACTGTAACGCATGGTGAGTTATACTATAGAGTTAATTTTTTAATTTTGTTTGACTAGCCGTTACCCGCGACTCCGTCCGCGTAGAGTTCGATTATCGCTGTCCCGTGAGCACTATCCCATTTTCAAGGATAAAACTATCCTTTGTTCTTCATCGTATGTCCCGGGACTCAAGTTATTTGTATACCGAATTTCATCTTAATCTATTCAATGGTTTAGACGTGATGAAGTAACAAACTAAATAACAAACAAACAAACACAAACTTTCGCATTTATAATATAACTGCGTGTATATTTATTTGTTTATATTTATCGCGCAATAAAAAAATAAATAAAAATAAATAAAATAAAAATTTAGACGAAATTTGTTACATGGCATTCGCAGGGCATTCGGGGGCAAATAATCGATCTAGTTTGATCCCGTCTCTGAGCAAACGCTTGTTTTTGGATTTTAGTGGTTTGAAAGTACAACAAGTAGCTACACGTAATATGAGTGGCAATTTAGATACGTTTGACATCAGTTGTTGGCTCGGCGGCATAGCGTTGGACTTGTGCGCCGATTGTGTAGCGTTCAAATCAACACTTAGTTTACTATTTTAGGGTTCCGTACCCAAAGGGTGCCAACGGAACCCTATTACTGAGACCTCGCTGTCTGTCTGTCTGTCCGTCCGTCTGTCACAGGGCTCTATCTCTTGAGTCGTAATAGTTAGACACTTGAAATTTTCACAGATTATGTATAATGTCACCGCTATAACAAGAAAATACCAAAAACACAATAAAATAAATATTTAAGGGCTTCATTTAACAAACGTGATTGTTTTGCCGTTTTTTGTTTGATATTAATAACGGCAACAGGTTGACACTTGAAATATTCACGGAACCTTTAGTTGTATAATCAATTTGTAGATTTATATACTCTTACCCTGAAGGGTGGGTCGGGTTTTAGTTTGGGACGCAACCTGCATCGATACCTTAGCCCCTTCACATCTCCAGGGTACAACAAAAAAAGCTAGCGCAGTGGCTGAAGCGGCCGAGAAACAGAAAATATTAAAATACCAGGTTGGTTCAGCATACAACTTCGTTGCTGTCGGTTTCGAGACGCTGGGTCCTTGGGGTTCCGGCGCACACAAATTAATTAATGAATTGCGGAAGCGCCTGGTCGACACTACTGGAGACCAAAGGGCTGGCAGCTTTCTCTCTCAACGAATCGCCATCGCCATTCAACGAGGGAATGCCGCCAGCCTTTTGAGCACCATGCCACGGAGGCCTTTTTAGATTTAAAAGTTTTTGTTTAGGTATTTAGTTTACAGTTAAGTTTGACTTATGTTTATTTTTTCTTAATATATTGTGTATTTTCAGTCTCGTTTAATAAATAACTTCTATTTATTTACTCAATCAATGTTTAGCTTGGGTTTTATTTTTTAAATCTTATTAGCCCGCATTAAGCTCGGTGTAAACTTCTCCTTAAGTGCAAAAAATGAATTGTTCGTTTTTGCCTGTTTGCAGGATTCTTTCAGGGTGTAAGGAATGAGTTGCCGCTCGTCTATATTCTCGCAGGAGTCCAAGACGCATCAGTGGACGTACCAAATGTGAGTGTTGCCTACGAGTAGTTCTTTCAAAACAATCGGGTAACAATACCATAGGTACTGCTTACAATATGAATATTGAATGAAATTCCATTTCTGCATTGTGTGTTAATAGTTTTCCTTATCAAAACATCTTGAAATAGAAGAAAAAAAAATATCGCAAAATAACGACTTCTAGATTCGCATTTATTGACACATTAGCAATGCTCCGTTTCTAAATTAAGTAAATCACAACAAAAAAATAACGTTTGATTTTTTATACGAGTTCAGATAATAGATTCAATTAAATTAAGTGCCCCGTGCTATATATCACGATAACGCTTTTTAAGGTATATTGTTACTATTGCCTCAGCCCTTTCAGCCATCCCCGTCTATTTGTGATAGGATAGTTTGTCGTAATATTAAAACATTGTTTTTTTTTCATTGAAAAATAAAATAACATAGAAAATTAATAAAATATTTTTTATATGAATTTGCAGCCCTGTAAGACAAGTGTTATTGGTGAGGTAGTAACAGTGTGTGACGACGTGTCCCCGACGGTGTACGTGCCCGAGCTGCCTCTCATCTCGCCGGTCGTCGTCCACCGCAACGGCAACTACTTCGCAAGGCCCGCAGAAGTGCGCGTCACATTGTGGTGTGAATATGCGTAACTCGGCTACAGTTCTTTAACGGGCGCTAAAATCCACGTAACATAATTTTGATCTTGCAAGCTTACCATAAAATGTACACTTATATAATAAAACTTTGGGTTTGACTTGATTTTTAGTTTTTTTTGTAGAAACCTAAGAATCGAAAACGAAATAATATATCGCAGATCGCAGCTGGAAAAGACAACCTGTCTCAATACACATGGCATCTGGTACATAATAAGCATTAGGACGAACGTCTCGTGGCTGCCCTGATTGACTGCTGCTGACGTCCGGGGCCACGCAGCTGGAGTGCTCACATTTATATAGGCGTGCTTCTAAAGAAGCTGTCGGGGCAGAAACCAACAGCGTTCATTTGAATCATGGTCGCCCCGTGTCGATTGGGACGTGGGTTTTTACAGTCCGCTCAGTTCAGTGACTAATTATCTATTAGGAGCGCTGATATTTCCTTACAAACATGTCAACGCTCCAGTGGTGTAGTCAAAAAACAATCTGAAAGTTTTGCATAGTCTACAAACACAAACACTAAGCATACTGAACGAATAAGAAGAAGAATATTTATTTGCGAAAATGTAGTAGAACTCTTCTGTCTTCTGCATAATCTGCTGCACCGTCTGAATATCAACTAAACGTAAACGACTAAATATCAACACACCAAAAAGTACTAAGTTTACTAAAGCGCTTGTCAAAAACCAACATGATCATAAGATCATCCATAAATTTGTGTTATTCATGCAGCATTGTGCCCTCGATTATGACGGCAGTACTTTTGTCACTGGTGCTCCACCTGCCTTCAAAAGCTTAGCGGCTCTTCAAACGGACGGACACTTGTGTGGAGTCGGTTGCTTACCGTTCCCCGTAAAAATAACACATAATTTTACAGACAGTAGGTAGTTTGCGTCCTGTTTTTTGCGAAGGATCAACCTTACTTCTCCCTGAATCACACTTAATAAAAATGGTACCTATGCACAAAGCTAGTGTTAAAAATTCAATTGAACTGTACACGTTCTTAAAATGGATAAACAGAAAGGAAGCTCGTGTAATCGTTAGTGTTTAATGCGTGCACTTCTAAACGGGATCCTATAACTACACGACTGCTCGAAGGCGGATTACGATCAGAATATTATGTAAAGATATAACAAAGGATTAGATGTGATGACATTACTTTTTGTTGACTATACTTTCATTGCCATCTTATTGTTCCGTACCTTTAAAGTCGATGCCAGTAACCGTTGAAGAGTTCCGACTTACGGATACATTCCTGGGTGGACCACTAGAATTTCACAAACGTAATTATTTTATTGTCACCAGGTCTATAGAAGCCAAATTTCAGCTTAATCGGATACCAGGAAGTATTTAGTCGATGCACGTTTTGCAATTTTTGAGACCACGACTTACAAACTACGAATGATATGCATCCTCCTAATAATATCAAAAAATGTTAAAATTTGCGAGAATTTGTGTATGTTTGTTATTTTTCACGCTAAAACGAGTAAATAGAATGGATGGAATTCGGTATGTAGACAGGCAGACGTCTGGAATAATAATACATACAGGATCGTACAGGATCGGGTTTGTTATTTGCCATTGTCTTTGTCGCACTGCTCAGCTGGGCAAAGGCCTCTCCCTCAGATTTCCAACTTTCGCTGTCGGCGGCTAAATCTTGCCACTCGTTTCTGAATGCGTCCTGGTCATCCCGCCTCCTCCGTCGCGGTCTGCCACTTCACCGCTGACTATCCTGGGGCGCCCACTGGGTGGAAACTTGTGCCCATCTCTCCGAGAGTATGCGACAAACATGGCCATCCCAGTTCACGTTTTGGGGCGCAGTGTGGTGTTCCGGAGCCGATCTCCTTTTGATACCCCAAAATGCTGCGCTCCATAGCTCTTTGGCAAAACCTTCAACTTGGACTTCTGAATCTCGGTTAAGGACCAAGATCGGGATTACTTAAATCTAGAAATTTCAAGTGCTGGGCTTAGTTGAAAACTACGATATGATTTTTGAGAATAACCATGGGAATTATGTAAAATCCCGCTTCATCAATTTAACTGCCAGATCTAATGGATTACGCATGCGAAACCACGGGTAAACAATACAATACAATACAATACAATAACTCTTTATTGCACACCAATACAGTAAACAGTACAGAGAACACAAGTATATACATAGAGATTTTCTAAGGTAAAGTAAAGCGTAGTGTTAAATAAAAGCTTAATCTGAATCTGAGCAAGACTCAAGGCTGACTGACGTGCCCCTTCTACGACAGCTATGCGCCGACGCTGCATGCACACCACTGCTTACAAATATACGAACATTGCAAGTTAAGTAAAAAAGGTTGTGAATAATAAAAAAAACAAATAACCGACGGTTCAAAAAAATTAAACAAAAACGTAAAAGGAAAAACAAGCATAGTAATGTCTTGAACTCTGTTTAGTAACTTAAATTTCTTGCAGTTCTGATGGGACCCATTATAAATCATGATCATTTTGCTAATTGCCAGTTATAGGTACCGCTTATTAAAATGCAAGCTATTTTCGTCATTTCCCGAGGCCTTGTTGCTATGAGCTGTTATAAAAACATATTAAAATGTATTTACGTACATTCATTGTGTAGAAGTGTTGTCTTTTGCGTAGACATTACTGAAGCTGACAATATCAATAGCTCATTTGCATCATTGGTTAGAAAAATGCGCCGCAAAAACTCAACAGAAAGATGCTTTCCTAAGAACATTCTGTAGTGCTTATTACGAATTTGTTAACGCACTAATATGTTAATTTAAAACTAAACAAATGCGTAAAATCTTTTTTACATGGTTCCTATTGTTTGTGCTCATAAGCGTGACATTGGGAACATGATTGATTTGCTTCGGCAGTTCATTAGCGGGCGCCGGGCGCGTTATAAGCGGCGCGCGCGCCGGCAGCGGGCACCCGTCTCCCCGCCATGTCTCCGCTCGCTCGCTCGCTGCTCGCGCTCGCCGCCGCCGCGCTGCTGCATAGTGCATGCGCCGCGCCAAAAAAAGTAGGCGACTCTCAGTGCACTACTGTAATGCATGGTGAGTTATGCTTTAAAACACTAAGAGGCTGTTTCACTATCTATTGACTAGTGTTAACTGACGGTTAAATGTGATGTCGTCTCCGTCTATACGATTAAAACAAATAGAGACGGCATCACCTTTAACCGTCAGTTAACACTAATCAATGGATAGTGAAACAGCCACAAAGTCCACTATTTAACGCGCTCACTGCGTGTCTGATTTTTATACTATTTATTTACGAGGACGTGTTAACTCCCTGGAAGAGTTGACATTAGTTTACTCACTAAGGTAAAGTAGTGGTGGCATAGATGTATAATGTAACTGCTTGTATATTTATTTATTTATATTTATCGCGCATCTCTGAAACAACGCCTCAAACAATTTTGACGAAATTTGCTACATGGGGGCATTCGGGGGCAAATAATCGATCTAGTTTGATCCCGTCTCTGAGCAAACGCTTGTTTTTGGATTTTAGTGGTTTGAAAGTACAACAAGTAGCTACACGTAATATGAGTGGCAATACAGTATTTGACCATTTTATATATGTTTTATAAATTAAAACTTCACAATGCCTAGTTATCGAATACAGAAACAATTTTTAAGCTACCTTTAGAAATAACAAAGTTATAAAGGTTTGAAATACAAGATTAGAAGTAGCGCCATACTTGCTGCATAGAGAAAAGCGTTTGAGAAAGATACAGGTATACAGTTTTTTTTAAATCACTATAAATCCAATTTTCAACCGATTTAAGTTTTGTCTTCGCTAAACATTGTCTGTATATCTATATTTTCATAGTAATATTAAGATATGGCAAATTCAGTTGTCAAATAGCGCATTTAGATACGTTTGACATCAGTCTGTTGACTCAGCCAGCGGCATAGCGTTGGACTTTTACGCCAATTTTGTAGGCGTTCAAATCTACAGTTAGTTTTTATTTTTATTCGTAGAGTTATTTACTGAATAATTTGTAAACATTGCCTGTGTTTTTTTTATCTTACTGCCCCGAGTGAAGCTCGGTTACCTAGTACTTAATAGTAACATGTTCTTTGACTCTGAAAGTTGTGTAAACCTTATAAAATGTGAAAAAATGTATTGTTTGTTAATGTTTGTTTGCAGGATCCATTCTGGGTATGGAGAATAAGTTGCCGACCGTGCGTATTCCCGCAGGAGTCCAAGACGCATCAGTGGATGTACCGAATGTGAGTGTTGCCTAGTTCTTTCAAAATGTTCAGGTAAGATTACCATGTTGCTTATAATACGAAAAAATGTATGTATGTATGTAAACCCTTTATTGCACAAAAGAAAAGAAACAAAACACAATGACAAACTTTGAAATAATGTATGAAATTCCATGTCTGTTTTTTTTTCAGATAGTGTGTGTTTTTGTAAAAGTAAACCAAAATAATTTAAAAGAACTATATCATTTTGCAGACTTGTGCGAAAGCAGTTGTCGGCGAGAGAGTAATAGTGTGCGACGATGTGCCCCCGACGGTGTACGTGCCCGAGCTGCCTCTCATCTCGCCGGTCGTCGTCCACCGCAACGGCAACTACTTCTCAAGGCCCGCAGAAGTGCGCGTCACATTGTGGTGTCAAATTGCTTAACTCGGCTACATTTCTTTAATTGGCGTTAAAATCTATGTAACATAAAGTTATATCTGGCAATCTTGACATATAAAAATGTACACTTGTATAATAAAACTGGGTTTGAATTGATTTTTTTATTGAGCCAGGCGATTAAACTATCGTACTCGATAGTCTTACTAGACTTCTTATTTATTTATTAAAATAAATCAACAAGGAACTTGTTACAAAAACAAAATATTTTCTTAGAAGAAAGAGTGGCGCCATCTGCGGCCAGATATTAAAACTTGAACCTGCGTTCATAGAGTATGCTACATAAAACCTTTAAAGTTAATATTTCAAAACTTTTGAGTTTTTTCAAGAAACGCAGAAATAGAAAGAGGAGAATTACGAGTATATCACAGCTAATTATTTATCCCATAACAGTGATAAGCAACGGTAGCAGCTGAGAGATAGAGATGCCAATGAGGAGGGCAGGAAGATAATTCCATCTGGCTCACAATTTAGAGCATCCCGCGACTGCCCATGGAACTGCTGCTGACATCTGGTACCACGCAGCTGCTGGCGTGCCGGGGCAGAGACCAACAGCGTTCATTGGAATACCTACCATGGTGGATTCGTGATGACTGGGACGTGGGTTTTAACAGTCCGCTCAGATCAGTGTCTATTTGTCTATTAGAAGCACTGATATTTCCGTACAAACATTTCTACGCTCCAAGTGGTGTAGTCAAAAAACGATAAAAAAAAAACCGTAGTCTATATACACTAATCATTATGAACAAAATCTGTCTTCTGTATAATCTGCTGCACCGTCTGAATACCAACAAATCAAAAAGTGCTAAGTTATTGAAGTGCTGGTCAGAAACCTAATCGTTTGAGAGGTCGTCAAACCTGCGCGCGAGATGATTCGTAATGACTCTTGATAACAGATTAAACCCAGATATATTAATCTAACAAGAAACAGAAAGCATAACATACCTTCAGAAGCTTAGGGACTCTTTACACGACTGTCCAGTTCTTTGGAGACGGTTTCGGTCATGATTTTACAGACAGTAGCTTGCGTCCTGTTTTTTTGCGATAGATCAATCTTTCCTCTCCCCTAACCACATTTAGTAAAAATGGCACCATTGCAGAAAGCTAGTGATAAAAATTCCATTTAACTGCACATGTAGTAGTAATGTTTTAAAAGTAAGTTTTAAAAGAAAATGTAATAGTTTTTTTACCTATCTAGATAAATTTTTGTTAAAAAAATTTTTTTTAGTCATAGCTTTTTGTTGACATAACGTTTTATTTATACTATAACTTGCATTGCCACTTGCGTAACAAATTTTAAGTCGATGCCGCTAACCGTTGAAGAATTCCGTCTTACGGAGACGTTCCTTCCTGGTTCACCAGAATTTCACAAACGTAATTATTGTATTGATACGTTACGTTTCAGCTATTGGATATTTAATCGGATATCAGGAAATGGTCTTACTTACGAACATACGAATAATGAACCCTCCTAATAATATAAGAGTTGCAAAAGTTTGTGAGAATGTGTGTTTGTTTTTTACTTTCACGCTAAAACGGGTAAACAGATTTGTTTGAAATTCCGTATGAAAATAAGTAGACGTCTGGAATAATAAGTTTTTGGTAAAAAAAACATTTTTAATACAAGCTGTTTTTTTGCTGACTGTACTTTTTTGACTGTACTTGTAATTGTCATCCAAACTACATTTTCATACCAAATTTCAAGCCGATGCCATTAACCGTGAAGAGTTTTACCTTGTGGAGACGATGCTGGCTGGACTACCTGGATATCACTACCAGATTATGGTATTGTCACGCAATTAATATAAGTATTTTTTTTTTTTTTTTTTTTATTTGACTGGATGGCAAACGAGCAAGTGGGTCTCCTGATGGTAAGAGATCACCATCGCCCATAAACATCTGCAACACCAGGGGTATTGCAGATGCGTTGCCAACCTAGAGGCTAAGATGATACCTCAAGTGCCAGTAATTTCACCGGCTGTCTTACTCTCCACGCCGAAACACAACAGTGCAAGCACTGCTGCTTCACGGCAGGATTAGCAAGCAAGATGGTGGTAGCAATCCGGGCGGACCTTGCACAAGGTCCTACCACCTACAAAACCGTATACCGAGTTTCAAGTCAATCCAAATTGAAAATTGGTCTAATTTAACTTGTAAAACTTGGTAACAGACAGACAACGGGACGGGTGAAACTAAATACATAAAATCTTGTAAGAAATACAATCTACTACCTTTATTCTGCTACTCGTACAGGATCGGGATTTTCTATTTTTTAGTTCAGCCATAGTCTAACGTCCCACTGCTCGCAAAAGCCTCTCCCTCAAATTAACAACTTCCCCTGTCGGCAGCTAAGTCTTGCCACTCGTTTCTAAATGCGTCCAGTTTCCTGTACCACAAAAGATACAAGTGCTACAATTTGACGAAATTGTAACATTTTACCAAGAGAAACTTGACAGGGGGCAGGCCATACCGCCACCTCCGTCACTGTCTGCCACACCGCTGCTGACTATGTCGGGGCGCCCACTGGGTACTAGTGGGTACCCTGTGCCCATCTTTCCGGGTTCATGCGTCAAACATGGCCAGATAACTCCCTCTTCTGCTTGTCGTTTTCTCTTCCTACATCTGTTAGGCACGTTTTCGAGCGCAACGTGGTGTTCTAGTCCTGATCTGTCATTTTGATACCTAAAATGCTGCTCTTCATAGCTCTGTGGCAAATCTTCAACTTGGACTTTTCAAGGTCGGTTAAGAACCTAGATTGGGATTAAATCTAGAAATTTTAACTGCTGGGTGAGTCATGGAATTTGGCATGATTGCTGATTTTTGATAGCAAGTAATACTAACCTTATTTAAAATTTTGATATTTAGGAATGCTGTAGGGCAATGTATGGTCCATTCTAAGAAAAAATCTATAGGTGTCACTACTTAGTTACTTAATAACTATATAAAAAAATATCCATATTTATACATATTTTAAAATTTCAAGCAAATCGCTTGAATACATCCTTCATCATCATCAGCCTACAGCAGTCCACTGGACATAGGCCTCTTTCATGGCGCGCCACAACACTGTCTTCAGCCCCTCGCATCCATCCGCCGCCAGCCGCCAGCGACCCTATTAAGGTCGTCCTTCCACCGTGTCTCAGTCTCAGGACGCCCCCATCCTACGTTTTTCCGTCCATACTCACCATAAAATAATATTCTTTACTACGAGTACCCACAAAAAAAAACCCGGGCCCATTTGATGTAGGGCCTGAGTTACTATGGAAACCAGAATATGGATTTGTTAATGTACGAATAGATTCACGTAAAATTAAACAAATAAAATCATTTTGACATGGTTTCTATTATTTGTGTTCATAAGCGTGACATTGGGAACATGATTGATTTGCTTCGGCAGTTCATTAGCGGGCGCCGGGCGCGTTATAAGCGGCGCGCGCGCCGGCAGCGGGCACCCGTCTCCCCGCCATGTCTCCGCTCACTCGCTCGCTGCTCGCACTCGCCACCGCCGCGCTGCTGCATAGTGCATGCGCCGCGCCAAAAATAGCAAGAGATTCTCACTGCACTACTGTAACGCATGGTGAGTTATACTTTAAAAAACGAAGTCATCTATTAAACGCGCTCACTGCGTGTCTGTTTTTTACACTTCTTTATTTTACGTGTTAACTTCTTGGAAGAGTTAACTCTACTTTACAGATTAAGGCAAACTGTGTGTGTGAGAGAGAGAGAGAGAGAGAGAAATTTACACATATTTAGATACACATAAAATTACATTACATGAAAAAAGTAAAAAAATAACACCGCATAGTATAAATGGTGTGATGGGATAGGTGAATAATGTAACTACTTGTATATTTATTCATTTATTTATACGGATACGTATGCAATCACTCTGTTGGCTCGGGGGCATAGCGTTGGACTTGTACACCGATTGTGTAGCGTTCAAATCGTAACTTAGTTTTTATTTTATTTTTATTTGTACATTTATTTACTAAATAATTCGTAAATATTAGGCTTCTTCTTTTTTTATATTACTGCCCCGAGTGAAGCTCAATTACCCTGGTACTTAATAGTAACATGATTTTTGAATTTGCAAGTCGTTGGAACTTCTAAAATGTGGAAAAATTTATTGTTTGTTGTTGTTTGCTTGCAGGAACCCTTATGGGTGAAAAAAATGAGTTGCCAACCGTGTATACTTCCCCAGGAGACCAAGACGTATCATTGAAAGTACCAAATGTGAGTGTTGCCTAGTTATTTTAAAATGTTTAGGTAAGATTGCCATACTGCTTATAATACGAAAAATGTATGAAATTCCGTGTCTGCGTTGTGTATCTGAGTAAGAGAAAAAAACAACAGAAACAGCAACTCCTAGATTCGCATTTTTTACATAATAGCAATAGCAATGCTCCGTTCCTAAAGTAAATCACAACAGAAAATGTGGATGGGAAGAGACCTCGTGGCCGTAGCCCAATACGTTGGTCTGACCAGATTCGCACCGCTCTTGACTCTACAGTTCACAACGCCCTCCACACCGCCAGAGACAGGAATAGGTGGAAAAAGTTCATGCGAGAGAAAGTGATGCAAAAGGGAGGTCACGACCGCGACCCTCATTCCTGAGGAATACGACACACGGAGGACGATGCAAAATGTGTGGAACGCCTTAATTGGGACCCGGTTATTGTTATCATTGCTACAGCCCTTTCAGCCAGCTATTTATGACAGGATTTTTTGAGTCGCTATATTTCAACATTGTTTTTTTTTTTCAGATTATATGTATTTTTGTTTATAAAAACTAAAATAATTTAAAAAAACTACGAATTTTCAGTCCTGTATGACAAGTGTTATCGGCGAGGAAGTAACGGTGTGCGACGACGACGTGTCCCCGACGGTATTAGTGCCCGAGCTGCCCCTCATCTCGCCGGTCGTCATCCACCGCAACGGCAACTACTATGCACATAGCGCTGAAGTCCGAATCACATTGTGGTGTCGAATTCCTTAACTCGGCTATATTTCTTTAATTCGCGCTACAATCTACGTAGCATAAAGATGGACCTTGCAAGCTTGACATATAAAAATGTACACTTGTATAATAAAACTTTGGGTTTGAGTTAACATTTCGATTTTTTTTTTCAAGAAACGTATTTTACAAACAAATAAATAAATTGTAATATTTATCTCATAACAGTGGTAAGCAACGGGAACACCCAATTACTCCGAAATATTTTATTCCGAATTCGCTAATTCCGATTTTCACAATTCCTAAGACATAATTACGATTACTTAAAAACACGAAATTTATTTTTCCTTATTTCAAAATATCGATATTTTTAATATCCGATTCTTATAACTCTGAAGAATGAAAATCACGAAATGTTATTGGCCCGAAGTACAGTATTCCGATAATGACAAATTACATCGCTTATTCGGAAATATAACATTCGGAAAAATAAATTTCGTGGTTTTAATAATCGGAATCTTGAATTTTGAATCTCGAATTAATATCAGTCAATTTAGGTTAATTGGCCTGCATAGGTTAGGTTAGGTTAATATTGCGTCAAGGCACGAAGCGCCTTAACTGCGCGGAATAGGAGCTTCGTCGACCTTGTGTCACATTCTCATTGCTAAAAATGAATAACAGCTACTACTGTTTTAGGCCTATCTACTTACTCGTAACCTACATTGCTTACGTTAATACGTTGGGATTTATTATTGTTCGGTGTATTAAAATTCAGAATCTTGAAAATCGTAATTTTAAACCTTAGATATTTTTAATTTTCGGATTTATAAAAATCTGATTTATTAAGAATCGGAATAGTCACAATAGGAGTTATAAAACATCCCGAATTATAAAGATCGGTATTTTGAAATTCTTAATTCTGATTCGGAATTTTAGGAGCACTGATTTTTCCATACCATCAAGATACCATCAACATCTATGTACTCGTACCTTATGGCACTGGTAGATTGGCTGTCTAGTACAAAACGCGCGGCGCACCAATTATCAATAAGTATTACTTTGACACAACCCCTGTCACGGACGTCAACAAACTATAGTGAACTGTTCACAAAACCACGATGTGAACTAATTTTGTGCGCCGTTTTGACGTAAGATACATGCAGTCTAGTACATATATGTCAATGTTCCATACAGTGATTTCTTAACTCCAAGTGGTAGTGTCAAAAAACAATAAACAGTTTGTCGTATTCTATATATACTAAGTACCTATTATGAAAAAATTCTGTCTTCAGTATAATCTGCTGCATCGTCTGAATATCAACAAAACAAAAAGTGCTAAGTTATTGAAGTGCTTGTCCGTAGCCTACTCGTTTGAGAGGTCGTCAAACCTGCGCGCGAGATGATTTGTAATGACTCTTGATAACAGTTTAAACTCAGATATAATAATCTAATAAGAAACAGAAAGCATAACGAAGCTTAGGGACTTTTTACACGACCGTCCAGTTCTTTGGAGAAGGTTTCTTACCGATTCCCGTAAAAATCATACATGATTTTACAGACCGTAGTTTGCGTCCTGTTTTTTTGAGAAAGATCATTCTTTAAGTTTTGCCACTCATTTCTGAATGCGTCCAATTCGCCCTGCCACCCCCGTCACAGTCTGCCACGCCGCTGTTGACTATTTCGGGGCACCCACAGGGTAGTAGTGGGCGCCCTGTGCCCATCTTTCCGGGTTTATGCGTCAACCATGGCCAGCTAGGTCCCACTTCTGCTTTGCACGTTTTCGAGCGCAGTGTGGTGTTTTTGACCTGATCTGTCATTTTGATACCCACAATGCTGCGCTCCATAGCTCTTTGGCAAACCTTCAACTTGGACTTCTGAATCTCGGTTAATTACCGAGATTGGGATTAAATCTAAAAATTCAACTGCTGGGTTAAGTCATGGAATTTGGCATGATTGCTGATTTTTGATAGGAAGTATCTCCTGAAAATTTTTGATATTTAGGGATGCAGTAGGGCAATGTATGGTCCATTCTGAGAAAAAATCTAGAGGTAATAATACTACTTAACAACCACATAAAAAAATATTTTTTATTTGGTATTTGGTTCTTTTTTAAGGTTCCGTTCCCAAAGGGTGCCAACGGAACCCTATTACTGAGACTCCGCTGTCTGTATGTATGTCTGTCTGTCTGTCCATCTTGTCCGTCTGTCACAGGGCTCTATCTCTTTAGCCGTAATAGCTAGGCACTTGAAATTTCCACAGATCATGTTTTACAGTGGCCGCTACAACAACAAATACTAAAAATAAAATACAGTTAAAAATTAAAGGGGATCGTCATACAAGAAACGTGTTTCATTCAGCGGTTTTTGGTTGATGGCCGTCAGTTGCTAGGGGCAACGCGAGTGACCCTATGTTGATTTTAATGTTTAACTACTTATTAATTTGCGTTTTTATAAAACCTTCGATAATATAATAATTAATAATTATCTCTAAGACCGTGGTTTATTTTTTTGTGCAGCATTAAGACTAAATAACAATTTATGATCCACAAACCTCCGACACACACTTCACAAAAGCCGACTTCAATAAAGCACTCACAGCCGCTGTTTAATTTTTTTACACTAAAAAATATCCGTTATAAATTAAGTAACACAAGCAAAATTTAAATTTAAAATTTCTAATAATAACTCAGCCACTTTTTTTCTGCCGCGGCGCCACAAAGCCTATTCAGCCTCCGACACTTATTAAATTGTTCTTTATTACAAGTTGTAAATAATGTCAATTTGTTTACATGGACATTCTAATTCAACTTAAATTTGAAGTGTGATTAAAATCTTCTATAAAGGGCACATGTATAAAATGAAAAATATTTTATGACGTAGAGCTGATCTTGTGAATAGATGTTGGCCATAGGAACTCTGTAAAACAAAGACACGTTTTAACGAATCATCCGATAAATCTTAAACCCCACTCCGTCAACACTCAGCTCCGCGTTAAAAGCGCATTTACTGTGTCTACGGTCAAGATAGCGTTGAGACGTGTCTAACCATGTCGTGCCACTCGTGCCCACCGCCGAAAGCGAAAACATGGGTACTGAAAAATTCAAACATCGACATTGCGTTCTTTGTTCGCTTGTCTCAAAGTAACTGCCTAGTTTGCCGTGAAACCTGCTCGTGTCATCCGTCAGCACCATCGCATGAGTTGAATCAGACTACTTGAGATCAATAAAATGTCTGCTATGTCGACGGATGTGCCTGTGAACCGGCCGCCGAGACTTTAACACCAGTAAAAGCGCGAGGTTATGGATACCGATAAAGTGAGTTCATTTAATTCAAATTCCATAGTTAAAAAAAGTATTATCTAAACAACTGACTAGTACTTGTCTGACCGTTTGATATAAACCTAAAGAAGCGCAAATGGGAATCTTAATATAAATTCAATTTCTCTTAACATTTGCAATTATCCACTGCAGGTTAAAGAATATTAATAACAATTTTAAACAGTGATTGTAAATTTAGTTGCAACTGAAGGTCAATAATCCCAATCATTATTCTTGTATGGAGAATCGTCACTACTTTTAAATTAAACTCGTATGCACCAATGAAATGATAATTTTCTAAACTTAATGAAGTAATTCAAGGGATTGTTGACTTGACGATGGAGCTTAGCAGTGACGATTGCCGCGGGCTCCCAGCGTGTCATTTGGAATGAAAATAGTTTATTCAAAATAAACTACTACTACTACCTGTAAGCTAACTTTACATATTGTAAATTTAATTGCTAATGCTAGTGACATATCTAACCAAAACGTTATGCAGATATTATCTTAAATTTTAAAAGGATTCTAATAAGCTGAATAAAACTTGTGTGTGTGTCATTAATTTTTAAACCGAGATTAAATAGGTAATACAAGTTGGAAACAAAATTGTACAGTCAACCGTACATATTACCTTTGGTTATTGTAACACGTATTCGTATGACTATGTTGCGCAAGCCTTTGCACACGCTTGCAATTTACTTTAGCATAACATTTAATACCTATCAATAAATCAGTTGTCATTCAGCACTCACCTCGGTCGTTCTCATTTTAGCATCCTATCAGACCTATCATCTATCATCGGACATTACCATCTTATGTATATCAATTATCATCAAAGTAGTGTAGCCTAAACCCCTACATTCTTTTTGGTCCTTCGAACTTTTGACCTAGTGCGAAATTCGATTAAATCAGTATACTTATTACTCGTGAGTGCATCGCGCGTCGGTATAGTGACAAGTAATCGAAGTGACTCGTACTTAGCTATCATAAATAGTGAGCGTAATAGTTCACCGGTACCAGCAATATACTTGGGCACAGCAGCTCAAAGCATCAGTTTATCATCATATCAGCGGGAACTTCGTGCAACCGGTGGAGAGTACAGCCGCGCCAGCTCCTCCAGCAGCCAAGTATTCAGCATATTATCAGCGACAGCATCTTCAGCATCATATCAAGTAAGATCGTTCTATTTATATCATAATAATGGAAACTTTACTCGAATGTCAGAAGGAAATCGTCCAAAAGCTTCAGCAAATAAGAATCAATTTCAGCAAGGATTCTGCCGACAGGAAGACATCAGAATATTTAAAGAAACGGATTGACGCTCTAGATCAGCTTTGGACAGAATTCGAGGGAAATAATACTATTCTTACCGGATATGACTGTCAAAATCAGCCATATTATAAAGACAACATATATGAACAAACGAAAATTAATTATCAGGCAACCCGTAAGCTTTTAGCTTCTTATGGCAAAGAAGAAAAGGCTACGCAACCATGTGGCAAGGCTGATGAACTGTTGATATTACAAAGAACAAATTTTCGGGCACTTTTAAGATTAGTAAAGAGCATTAAAGTTGACGAGATAACAGAAAAGTGGGAACTTGATGACGAGCTCCAAAATATTCAGTCATTGTGGGCTAATATAAATAAACTGCATCTTCAAATAGATAACATTTTACAAGGTTCGGACGCTTTCTATGATGAAGAATTTAGTAAGCATGAAAAATCATATAAAATAATCAAAAGAGACCTTAACACTAAACTGTGTTCGACAGCTCACAAGCAGCAAGCAGCACCTCAGTTGGAGATACCGATCTTCACAGGAAAGTATACACATTGGCCTACGTTCTACGATTTGTTCTGCGAGGCGGTACACAATAATAAATCAATTCAAAAGGGTCAGAAAATGCAGCACCTGAAAGGCAAGCTTAGAGGAGAGGCGGAACGTCTTATACAACATCTCTACATATCAGCCGAAAACTACGATACGGCGTGGGATATCATAACGCGACGTTACAACAACCCTCAAGTTCTATTTACTAAACACATCGAAATATTTTTGAATCAACCTACAATTCACAAGCAGTCTGCGTTTGAATTGAAACGTTTACACGACACTTCGATGGAGTGCATCAACGCGATCCATAATTTGGGAGTGGACACCAACAATTGGGACCCACTTTTGGTACATATTTTATCAAAGAAGCTTGATTCCGAAACCCACGGGGACTTTAGAGAGTCTCGAAAGGCACCTAGGGAGTTACCATCCCTGCACGAGTTCATGGATTACCTCGAGAATAAATTTACCGCACTAGAACCTATCAATCAAAGAAGAGAAAGGGAACCTCTCCCGGTAGCATCTGCATCATCGCCGAAAAGATTTCCTATATATCAAAAACCATCAATAAATTACAAGCCAAATAATTATCAAGGAAAACCGTATAAGTCTTATCAAGCAGTCCCCGCATACACGAGCCACTGTCCATTGTGCAATCTAGGTCACGATTTGTACAAATGCAGAAAATTCGTCAGCATGTCAGCGGAAAACAAATTGCGAGCAGTGTTGCAACACAAGGTTTGTCAAAACTGCTTGTACAAACATTACGAAAACGAATGCATTTCCACTAAACGCTGCAAAGAATGCAACGGTGAGCATAATACTTTGCTTCATGACGCATTTGATCGCTCTAATTTATCATCGCAAACAACGCAGTTTGCAACAACGAACTCGGCAAAACCACAATGGAAAACACCCAACGTTGGTCACGTTGCTAGCGACAATGAAGAAATCCTCTTAACTACACTATCATTAAAGATTAAAAACTCAACAGGTGAATACGTCACGCTCAGGGCACTGTTGGACCAAGGATCTCAAATATCATTAATATCAGAGAACGCTGCACAAGTTCTAGGTTTGCAACGACAAAGTTATCATGCATCAATAGCCGGCATAGGAAACGGTGCTAGTCGGAGCAAGGGTGTAGTTACACTGCATTGTCAATCCATTCACGACGGTTATCAATTTTCTACAAAGGCATTGGTCATTACAAAAGTTATCAATAATTTGCCCAACGTATCATTTAACAAACAATCAATGCCGCATATATCAAATATCAAGCTAGCAGATCCTGATTACAACGTATCACGTCCAATTGATTTGCTATTAGATGCGAGTGTTTACTCATCTATTATCATGAATGGCCTCATCAGAAATCCGGGTCAAAATATCATAGCCCAGCAAACTAGACTAGGATGGATTCTCTCGGGAAACGTGAAGACATTCAACTGCCACGTTGTTATCAATAATTTAGAGGATATATCAAAATATTGGGAACTCGAAGATATTATCACTACAACTCCATCTGTCATGACGCAACAGGAACAATATTGCGAGGAATTTTATCAAAAAACAACTCGTCGCCTGGAGAACGGAACCTATGAGGTGGGACTACCTATGAAACCAGGTTTTGAACAACAACTGGGACTATCAAAGCCAAAAGCTGTTGCGCAATTTAAACAGCTTGAAAATAAATTTCAAAAACTTTCACAACTTAGTGAAAAGTACAAACAATTTATGAGCGAATATGAAAAGCTAGGTCATATGTGTCGGAGTCGAGACACAATCGAACCGTCATGTTACCTGACTCATCACGGTGTATTGAAACCTGAATCCACAACTCCACTACGAGTAGTATTTAACGCGTCTTCAAAAACTTCAACAGGATTCAGTCTCAATGATCTTATGGAATGTGGTCCAAATCTGCAAAAAGATCTACAAGCACTTATATTGAACTGGAGACAATATACCTACGTTATCACAGCGGACATTGAGAAAATGTTTCGCACCATCTTTATCAGAGCATCGGACCAACGCCTCCAAAAAATCATCTGGCGAGATTTCCCTAAAAACGCACTCCGAGAGTATCAGCTTACAACCGTTACGTACGGTACAAAGGCGGCACCCTTCCTTGCCATGAGAACTTTAAGACAGTTAGCGAAAGATGACGCTCAAAAATATCCGTTAGCGGCAGCAGCAATAGAGTCGTCTTTCTACATGGACGATCTACTAACCGGAAGCAATTCGATACAACAAGCAAAGGAATTGCAGCAACAACTTATCAATATGTTAAGTGGCGCTGGGATGAATCTCCGTAAATGGTCCAGCAATGACCCACAGCTTCTTGAAAAATTAGCACCACATCAAGTAGACACACCTTTAGACTTCAGGTGTACTGAATCCCGCAAGACACTGGGATTAAGATGGAATGCCTCATCAGACAATTTTACCTTCCAAAATAAATTAGACTATCAAGAAAATATCACATATCACACAAAAAGACAGCTCTTATCAGACATATCAAAGATTTTTGATCCCCTCGGGTGGCTCTCTCCTATCACTATCAAAGCAAAACTTCTGTTCCAAAAAGCATGGGCGTCAGGAATATCATGGGACGAGCGATTACCAGAAGCAATTCAAAATGATTGGAACAAACTAAGAGAAGATATGACGCACATAAATGAATTTTCTATCACTCGGTACCTAGGAAATACCGAAACTCCTTTTAATCTGCACGGATTCTGTGACGCGTCAGAGAAAGCGTACTCAGCCGTTATTTATATCACAACAATAAACGATAAAGGCGAGTACATATCAAAGTTAGTAACCGCGAAAACCAAGCTTGCACCATTAAATAAAAAGGCGTCATTACCAAAATTGGAATTATGCGGTGCTGTGTTATTAGCTCAGCTTATAAAGAAGACTATCGACTCAATATCAAACTTATCAAGAAAAAATATCAAAATCCACGCCTGGACGGATTCCATGGTGGTCCTTGGCTGGCTACAAGGAGACGTTTCGAGGTGGAAGCCATTTGTAGCTAACAGAGTGCAACAAGTCACAAATATCATTGACGCATCTAACTGGCATCACGTTAGATCGGAAGACAACGCCGCTGACTGCGCTACAAGAGGGTTATCATCAGCTCAGCTATCTGAACACTCACTATGGTGGGAAGGTCCAAAATGGATTCTAGATTTTAACCCCAAAAATATCAAGCCAATTTTTTATACACCTCCATCGATTGAAAACAAAAAACATAACATAAACGCAGCCTTATATCCAAGCGAAAATTTAATTATGAATTTACTAGACAGGCACGGGTCAATTACCCGCTGTATCAGAATACTCGCTTGGGTATCGCGTTTCATTACGCGGACTCGAAGTAAGCAAAATATTGTAAACACAAAGCATTTAACATCATTGGAATTAAATAATGCACTAAGTTTAATCATTAAGGAAGTGCAAGAAAAGGAATTTGAAGATGATATCACCAGTCTGAAGACAAAAGGTCACGTCGGAAGAAATAGCAAAATACTAAGTCTTAACCCCTTCCTGGATAAAAAGGGAATAATGAGGGTGGGAGGACGCTTAAGTAATTCAAATCTTACAGACTCCGCAAAACATACTATCATTTTATCAAGCCATAGTCGGTTAACTGAACTTATCATAGATCAAGGTCACAAGGCCACGATGCATGGTAACGCACGCCTTGCTCTACTCTACTTGCGAAATAAATACTGGATTATCAGCGGCATGTGTACCGTCAAGCGGCAATTACGAAAATGTGTCAGATGCAGACGCTTTAGCACCAGCAGCCATCAGCAAATCATGGCGGACCTACCAGCTGCCCGAGTAACACCATCAAGACCTTTCACCCATACAGGTGTCGACTATACGGGACATGTTGAACTCAAAGCCAATAAGGGCCGTGGCATTAAGACTACGAAAGGATATGTCGCAGTGTTTGTATGTCTATCAACTAAAGCAGTTCACCTAGAATTGGTATCAGATCTTAGCACTCCCACGTTCTTAGCCGCATTTAGAAGATTCTGTGCACGCAGAGGTACCCCAGGTCACATGTACAGTGACAATGGAACGAACTTCGTCGGCGCGAACCGCGCTCTGAAAAAAGAATATCAAGAAATAGCACAAAGTAGTATCAACGCAGATTTTCTTAACAACATCAATCAAATGGACATTGAATGGCATTTCAATGCTCCTGCTTGGCCAAGTGCTGGAGGTCTGTGGGAAGCTGCGGTTAAGAGTTTTAAATATCATCTGAAGAGAGTACTTGGAGAGCAAAAGCTCACGTACGAGGAGTTTTCAACATTAATTCAACAAATTGAAGCATGTCTAAATTCAAGACCGTTAGGCCCACTCACCGAAAACCCTGAAGACGAATATCTCACCCCGGGCCATTTCTTAGTAGGCGGACCACTGTTATCAAGGCCACAATCAGATTCCTTATCAACAACAATGTCATATCGATGGCAACTAGTACAAGCATTAAATAAACAGCTTTGGAAGCGCTGGTCCGCTGAATATCTACAGCAACTGCAAGTTCGAACAAAGTGGAGAACACCCAATAAAAATTTGCAATTGAACGATGTAGTTCTTGTTAAGGAAGATAACCTGCCACCTGGAAAATGGGCGTTAGGGCGTGTACAAGAGCTACATCCTGGAAAAGATGGATATATCAGAGTAGTAACCTTAAAAACACAAAATAACATTATCAAACGGCCGGTTAGTAAATTAGCATTACTACCAGTACATAATAGTCAACCCAATGACCCTCAAGCAAAACCAACACAGCAAAATCAGCATAAACCAGATATCAACAAAAACACGCAGCCGCGGCGCGGAGGACTATCCTTTAATGGTTTTCTAATGACACTAGTTTTATTCCTACTAACAATATCAACTAGCTCGCAAACAAATATTACGGCTCTGAACGATAATCAAGGGCTGTACTTTGACAATATATGCAATCTTCAGCAAGTGCGTGACGAGTGGAAGCTCATCGTGTATTACAATATGACAACATATTGGGACGGTATATCAGACGTCACAAAATACGTCACACATTTAAAAGAGTTCGGCACGAACATGGTCGACGAAAGTGAGCAATATAAAAACATTGCGTCACAATTGGAGCACGAGCTCACTGAAATCGAACACTACAATACGATATTACAGTATCATAATGGTAGATATAAAAGAGGTTTAATAGACGGCATAGGTTACATCGCAAACTCGCTTTTCGGGGTCCTAGATGAGAGATTTGCTGAACAATACAAAAAGGACATAATGCACGTAACCCAAAATGAAAATCACCTCCAAAAATTAATTAGGAATCAGACTAGCATTGTCGAAGCCGAATACAACATACTACGTCGCCATGAAAATATTATCACTAAGCAGTTTGGATTTATCAAAGAAAATCTAATTAATATCACGTCAAAGATCAACGAAGTTCAAAATACGATCCGTAGAGAATTTTACATCACATCATCGTCATTAGCAGCATACGCTACACTATCAAATATAAGACGTATCCAGCAAACACTACTAGATACCATCACTGACCTTAGCCAAGGAAGAATAGACCCGCATCTTTTATCACCTCAGCAGTTACAAGATCAAATGAACATCATTGCAGGCCAACTACACGGTGATGTCACCCTACCGATCGACAAAGACAATATTAAGGAAATTTACAGATTATCACGAATTGCTACCAGAGTTTACAAAGACTATCTCATCATGGAAATCAAAATCCCAATAGTCAGCTCGGACATCTTCGAACTAGATAGAGTTATCAGTATCCCACAAAAAAGACGGCAACGGGTATACGAATTCGCACCTATATCGCCATATATAGCATTCAATCTTCAAAAAGATTTAGTATTATTCATATCAGAAGACGATCTGTCAACATGTCTCCATGCAGGAGAAAACAAATTAATATGCTCTATAAATAAACCCACTTATAATATTAACATAAAACAATCAATATGCGACATTAACATAGCCTCCGACTCAAACACAAAACTCACACTATGTAAGTCGGTTAAATCAACGTGCAATAGTAAATGGATCAAGTTACGCCGCCTGAACAGCTGGCTATACTCGTGTTGCGAAGAATGCAAGACACGCATCTTTTGCCCAGCTGGTACGGAAATAAGAGAACTAAGTGGCAACGGTATCATTGACATAGGTCAGGGTTGCATACTGAAATCCGAAGTCATAACTATTCACAGCCACAGCAATTTAATTACTCAAATGAAAGTCAAACCTTCTATCCAAATTCCAGAACTGTCTATACTAAACAATATCATAAATAGCACTATGCAAGTGAACATACCAGAGATTGAAGCAGATAATCATCCCCCGTATCATCAATTGAAAGCACAAATAGAGCAGTTGAAAGAGCAGTCGGAAACTCAACTCACCATCCACAATGTACATCATTATACCGTGCTATATGTAATCATTATCATTATTCTGATAACAAGTTTTGTTGTCACGTATCGCAAGTTCTGTATCAGACAACGGAAGCCACGGGAAACAGCAGGCGAAGAGATTCAACTGCAAATTTTATCGGCTCGTGCTAGTGAAAGTGCAGTGAATAATATGGGCAATAATGTGACAAGTGTTGAAAGGGGCACCTCAACGGACAATCCGCGAATGATTCACTTTCAATAATTCATTAATGCTTTATTAGTAGCCGAGCAAATTAATTATGTAATATTTAGTTTAACAGACCCATTAATTCATTTGTGTAATTAGTAATCATCTTACTAACGCTCACTCTTCAGAGGGGCAGGATGTACAGTCAACCGTACATATTACCTTTGGTTATTGTAACACGTATTCGTATGACTATGTTGCGCAAGCCTTTGCACACGCTTGCAATTTACTTTAGCATAACATTTAATACCTATCAATAAATCAGTTGTCATTCAGCACTCACCTCGGTCGTTCTCATTTTAGCATCCTATCAGACCTATCATCTATCATCGGACATTATCATCTTATGTATATCAATTATCATCAAAGTAGTGTAGCCTAAACCCCTACAACATTAAAGTTAAGGTACTAGTGATTTATTTTGACGTTGACATGTCATGTACTGTTGATTATAGTAATGTCGTGTCCATGTCGAATCTTCTGTCTAATTGAAAATTTAAAACGTTAATTTTAATTAATTAAAAAAATTCTGCGGTTTATTTCTTCGAATGTGTCTTTATTGTTTGGGATTTTGTTTTCAGAAAGCTATACTAGATACTGTATGGCTTACCTCAGCCAGAATGGACGGATGAAATTTAGTTAGACGCCGGATCCTTCTGACTTTAAGTAAGTATTTGAATTGTTGTTTGAGTTTTTTATCATGTTGTGCGAACAATTTCAGGATGGCGAAACGAAGGCTTTATAGCCGCCATCTCCATTCTACCTCATCTTGGTGCAACTGGATCTGACATAACGGAAATTCACCTTGCGCTTTACTTCAGTTTCTTAGAGGTAATTACAAGTCAACGCACGTAAAAAGAGCTCTGGATGGCTAGTGGAGGGGATACGTTTCATCTGTCAACTAACAAGCCAATGACGTGACGGCCGCACGCGCGCTCCCACCTTTCATTGGCTCCTACACCCCCTCCCGCGTCCCCACGCCGCCGCCGCCCGCCCCACTGCGCAGGTATATCGCCAGGAGCTCTTTTTACGTGCCTTGATTTGAACGACTGAAATTACTAAATATATTTGAGGTTGGATCACAAATCAAACTTTTTTTTACTACCTGAGGCCTTGAATTATAATCTGGGCTGGTTTTTTCCGACATCTTGTACTAAAATAATTCTTGGTTTTCAATTTTTTCACCAGATTTTGTTTAACTTGTTTGTATTACATTGACAAGTTAAATGGACGTGTTGCGAAATCACCTGAGTTAATATAGTGAACGGTGTTGCAAAGCGATATTTGAATTGTCTTTTGTTGTTGCAATGATTCGCACCCGGACAGTTGGACAACTGCGTCTATGGACCCGCCACGCGTTTCCTGGCGTTGGCGCGCGACGCCACTAGGAAGTTCTCGTCCACGCGGCGCGAGCGCTTCTCTAAAAATGCATGCTATTACGAACTGCACAACCAGGGACAGGACAAAGTTCGTCTACACCTGCAAACAGTTGCATGTCCCACGTCGAGACGCCGCTACCACTGCACCGTCTGCGACGACTTTGATCTCTGCGTACCTTGCTACGACAAGGAAGGCCATCCGCACAAGATGGAGAAGCTCGGCTAGATCTAAGACGTCGGCGCTTCCCCGGCGACATGAAACAGGCCAACCCGCAAGAAGCCCGCAAACTGTCCATCCAGCGCTGCATACAGTCCCTGGTGCACGCGTGCCAGTGCCGCGACGCGAACTGCCGCCTCCCGTCCTGCCAGAAGATGAAGCGCGTCGTCGCCCACACCAAGATATGCAAGCGCAAGACCAAGGGCGACTGTCCCATATGCAAGCAGCTGATGCGCTGTGCTCTACCCACGCGAAGCACTGCCAGGAGACCAAGTGCTCGGTGCCGTTCTGCTCCAGCATCAAGCAGAAGCTGAAGCAGCAAACAGGTGCAGCAGAGGGTGCAGCAGCAGCAGCTGCTGCGCCGGCGCATGGCGCATGAACACGCGGGCATGCCGCCCGCCGGGCCCAGCCCGCCGCCGCAGCCCGCGCTCGGCTCGCCGCCCGCATCCAAGCCGGCGCCACATGCCCTAACACACAACGTGCAGAAGGCTTTGCAACAGTTAAGTACTACCATCGTTATTAATCTAGGCCTGGGTTGCTCCTATGTCCTCCATTTCACTCGATCCAAAGAAGTCACGACACTCTGCTACTATTCTTACTTCTATGTTTCTATTGTTATTTCTTTCTATTTTAATGGTGTTATATCTGTTTAGCAAACCAATAATTAAAAATAAAATAAATAAGTCTCAGGCCAGTGTCGAGAAAAGTCTCTCTTCATCTGGTCTATAATAAGTCAATAATACATTAGGGTCAATCTACTTTTTGTGTAGCTGCTGCTAGTTGCCATGGTAACGTCTTCTGAGTTACTTATTATGATTGTATGGGGTACAAATCGACTTAAAGTGAGGAGTTTTAAGGCATTCCTTCATGGGTCATCTCCTGAGCATGCTAAATAGCAATATTGTAAAAATATAATAAAAGTAGGTTCACTACGAACAAAAGTACATCTGTGTCGCTTTTAATGTGTGCGGTGCCGGTTGGCGCCGGTAAGAACGCACGCCGCCGGCACGCAACACACTGATAATTTAAGGAGGATTTTGGTTTTCTTTTAGTCAAGGCTGCGCTGCGTGCGGTGGTGCCTATGTTTCGATTTTGCTCGCTCGTCTTGCGCTTCGCTTTGCGAGATTTGATTACCTTTTACGTTCGCGTACTCGTACTACGTATTTTTGTAATTAGGCATAGTTGTAAATTAGTAGTATATAAGTGTAGTGTGATAGTTTTCGTGCAAGGACACAAATAATAATATAATACCTACCTACCTACCTATAAACAATATAGTTACAGGTATTATGTGTAGGAACATGAATATTATGTACACAGTCGCCATCACCACTTCGGCGAATTTATATAATAATATTTTTTAAATTTAGTATAAGGCACTTTGTCTCACCGCCAGCGAGTAAACGATTGGCTATCGACTATTTTTTCTCGCTCAAGAAAGCGAACAAAAGATATAAAAGATCCTGTGGTGAGTAAAAGAGACACATATATTAATAGTTGATCGCTAGCTGTTCAAACTGTCGGCGAGAACTCGCTCTTACATCTTTTGTCGCAGCGACAAGAGCTATAAAACTCGCTGAGCTATAGATACTCGCTCAGCGATGTCAGCTTTGGCGGCCGCCCCGTACGAGCGAGTCGAGTGGAGCGAGTAATCGCCCGTCGCACGCGAACACTCGCTTACAGCCGAGCGACATAACTACACTCGCTCTCTCTGCTGCTCGCCCACTCGTTTCTAGTTACTCGCTCTACTCGCTTCTCGCTCATCGTCGGCGGTGGGACAAGTGCCTAATAATGATAATAGAGCGGCAAAGAATCTTGCTTCTCTAGACACAGATATTAGACAATTTCAATTTAAACTTTCATACTAAAATTATTTGCCGGTAGTTAATTAATTAATCTAAAATAGACATGACAACCCTAAGTGTCCGCGCCGGAGTAGGCAGTTAAGTCTCCGAAAGGGTCCGAGTGAGCAATACTTGTT
>NC_133474.1:75367-120033 GCF_025370935.1 Choristoneura fumiferana
ATATCCACAACTTCTTCTTGCAACTTGTTGTCGCTTGGCCCATGGCAACTCCGTATCAAGAGATTGCCTCGCAAGTCCCCATAAGGGTCCTTTACTTAGGACGTGTTGAGTGTCACTTAAATTAAGAAACCTTATAAATGCGCAGATGACGTCGTTACCACTGTGCGAGCTGTATCCACGGCTTACTGCCAGCTATTTTCTTATTAACACGCAGGAATGAGATCCTTGTCTCATACCATATGGCAACTTCACTGGAACTAGGGCTTGCGATCTCGGTTGAAGTGTAGTCCTTCTAGCGCAGAAGACATGTCCACCCACTTCACCTTCCATAGGAACTTCATAAGCCCCAAATTTCAGCACGCCGCCTTTTAAGTCGATCTTACAATCGTACTTCCTCATAAAATCTAGACCAATAATACAGTCGTCTACGATGTCAGCAATGATGACTTTGTGCCAGTACTTCTTTCTCCAATCTTTACTGACACTTCTTGCTCCCCTTGACGGAAATGTTCTGGCCGGTAGCCGTTTGCAGCTGAAGATGCATTGGTCGGACTAGATGATCTCTGATCAGGTGTTTTAGCAGTCGAGAACTGATCACAGTCGAGAAGCTCCGTGTCGATAGTAAGGTGACATGGCACTCCACCAATTTCTCCTTTGACAGCCAGACTGTTCCCGTTGTTCGCCTGGGAGATCATAACTGGGACATTTTTGACCACCAGCCAGCACTCGTCCCATAGTCCTGGCTTTTACTCGTTTCCTGCTGCTGCCGCTCTGGATTACCAGAGCTTGCTGGCCTCTCCATTTGGTCCGAGTCTCGTCGCCTCCAATATCTTTTCGGGCAGCCAGATTGCATGTGTCCTCGTTCCCCGCAGTTGTAACATCGAGGTCCCGTTTCTCGAGGTGGAGCAATCGGCTCCCTGACAGCAACTTCACGCACCCTGAAGGATCTTGTTGGGTCCTGACGTACAGCTTCCACCTCGAGGGCATGGGCAAGCGCATCCTTCAAACTCCCGTGGTGACCCAGTCGTACAGCAGCCCTCACTTCAAAGTCTCGAATCCCATCTATGAATGTCTGCACTAGCATTCCATCCGTAAAAGAGGATGAATCTCGGTATGCTTTTTGGACCAGTTTCTCTATTTCTAGGGCCCATTTTGTAATGACTCATTACGACCCTGGGTCCTGTCCTTCAGTTGAGCTCTGTAGACGTGCTCTAGATGACTGTCACCGAAGCGTGCTTCTAAAGCTTCAAGGAGACGGTCATATGTCTTATCCTTTCCCAACGTTTCCAAGATACTGAGAGCTTCATCCCGTAGCGCCAAACTCAGTGCCGTTTTTGCATAATCCTTGCTCCAGCCATTCGTTTCCGCAACCAACTCGAATTGGTGCTTGTATGCGGCCCATGAAGAGGTACCATCAAATGGTGGTAACTTTAACTTTTCACCTCCTGTGGCTGGTGCACCCGATAAACTGGTGGTGCCGTTGGCCACTTTAATCTCCAACTTCTGGAGGCGATTCTCGTGGCCTTCTACCTTTTCGTTGACACCGTTGAGGCGCTGTTCGTGATTTTCGACTTTAATGTCAACTGCCACAATTTTATCCTGGACCTCAGCCATCTCCTTTTTCCATTCTGCGGTTGCGTCGTGTACCTCGCGGAGGAGTTCGAACTGGTTCTTTTGTTCCTCCTGTAGAATCCTAGCTTGTTCCTCCTGCTTTCTAGCATGTTCCTCTTGCCTTCTAGCTTGTTCCTCCTGCCTTCTAGCTTGTTCTTTCAGGAGGACCAGAATCGCGTTGACGTCTATTTCCGGCTTTGGGGATACTGCCGCCGCTGTATCTGACGCTGCGGCGGTGTCTGTAGGATCCCCAGCTGCGGCACGGCTTCGGGTCTGCATCCTCTCCTTCTCTTCTTCTCGCGGAGTAAGCGGCATTTTCAATCCCACTTCTGACACCAAATGTTACGTTCGTGGGGTGGGTTCGTGATTGAAAAGCACTTTTAACACCGATGAATAAGAGTAGAAATTTATTTTCACACTGTTACTTAACTTTACAAAACACTTACAAACGTTCACAGTAATTTCGCACTCTAAAACTCACTTACAAGTCGCTTTGATTCTTTTCGATGTTTATCGCTCGGTATCGCATTCGAAACTGTCCTCCGCCGCAACCTCACCCGGCTTTTATACCCCCGGTGAATCGGTCCACAAAGTTCGAGAACAGTCCAGCTAGGACGTCATACCTACATCTCGAATGTTCCGGAAACGAGTAGAGTGTCTGTCTCTTTCATGTGCTATCTCTCTCACACAGTTACTAGAATATTCCGGAAACAGGATCATCAGTCTGTTTCTCTTACACATATAGGCTATCCTTGTCACACACCTTCTCGAATGTTCTCAGTATAGCTGTCTCTTTCTAATCATGCTATCTCTTTCACTCCTATGGAAAATTTCGCCATATACTGAAATGTACTTGAGAGGCCCATAAGGGGTCCTGAAAACGCCTGAAAACGGGTTTTCAGGTTATGGCGTCATCGGATAGAGGGTGGCCTGAAACGGACTGAAAACATGTTTCAGGCGCCTGAAAACAACGGTAACTTGGGTGAAATTTTGATAAACTAATATGTGATAGAGCATCCTCTGAAACGGCCTGAAACCGTATTCCAGCCTACTGAAAACGCCTCCAAGGGGTCGAAAAACACGATCAAAGTTTCCCTCTAACCCACCGCCGTAACAATATGAAAAGAGGGGCATGGATACACGATAGTGGCCCGATAGGGCTATCGCACTGTAATGATGACTACGAAGACACTAACTCTGATGAGGGGCCAATGTCACCAAAAGTCCTGGATAATATTGGTAGCCAAGAACATTTAAACACCACATTACATCCAAAGTCATCTTACACTAATTCTGACACCCAAGAGCCTAAACAACGGTCAAAGTATTGAAGATACGAAAATAGGTAAGGTGCCCACTAATGCGATGACGGTTAGAGATACGAATTGTAAACAATCGACCTTTGAGCGTACGGTTGACATACTCGATGCGCCGGAGACTGGAGCCTACCCGCAAAAGCGTGATTATAACAAAGACGGTTGGAAGCGCGTAACATATAAGCGGAAGAGAACGAACTACCGCTACGCGGGTAAAAGAGGGACGGCCTGTGATGCAGAATGCAATACGAAGTTTACGGCAGCTGAGACACGAATACCCTTTTTTATTTCGAACGTAAACAAAAACTGCCTGGAGTCTGATATTATTGAATACATAAAGAGCAAAACACAGGTAGATATCACCTTAGAGAAACTTAATATTAAGAATGGCACGCATAATGCCTATAAATCTTTCGTATCAGAAACCAATGTTTCCTGTTTTCTGGATGCTAATCTATGGCCTCGAGGTATAGTATTTAGGAGGTTTGTGAACTCCAGACCGAGTTTTGCGAACAGAAAGTTTTCTGGTTCCGGTGCAGCTGATCAAGTAAATGGCGCAAACAGATAGTCATCTAAGATTATGTAACACTACCAGTCATACAGTTAACTTTGTATCTTTTAACTGTAGGAACGTCAAACGGTCGGTGGATACCATACGTCAATTATGTCAATCCTCACACATAATTGCATTACAAGAGTGTTGGTTACGGCCGGATGAACTTCATTTCTTGAGTGAGATTGACGAAAGGTTTGGTTGTACGGGGACGTCGGCGATGGACACGGCGGCTGGCATGCTGCGTGGCCGTCCTTACGGTGGAGTGGCACTACTGTGGAATAAGACTTTATTTCCAAATGTATCTACAGTGCAGTGTAATAACGCGCGTGTGTGCGCAATAAAAGTTAATATATCTCAAAAGTCGTTACTTGTATTCAGTGTGTATATGCCTACGGATAATAACGTGAACTTAGCGGAATTTACGGATTGCCTAAGTCTGGTGAGTGCTACTATTGCTAATGAGGATGTTCAATCAGCGTACGTATTGGGAGACTTTAATGCGCACCCAAACGAACTCTTTTATAATGAAATGATTGATTTCTGTGGAGAGCAGGAGTGGACATGTGCCGACCTTTATTTGTTAGGACTTAAATCTGACACGTATAGTTTTATTAGTGAGGCCAATGGGTCTAAACGTTGGTTAGACCATATTTTGACAACTAAATCTGCCTTAAAAACAATTACTAACATTAGCATAAAGTATGACGTCATGTGGTCCGACCATTACCCTCTTATTGTTTCATGTAACTTAGATTTTATCACCCCTGAATTATTATGTGATAACAAGCGGACAATCAATAAGGTTGTATGGGGGGAATGAAAGCCTGAACAAATTAATATGTATAATAAGATCTGTCAAGACAGGCTTGAACAGATTGATTTTCCCTGTGAATTTCGTTTATGTTCTGATAAATGTTGTAATGAGGTTAGTCACAAAATACTTATAAATAAATTGTATAGTAATATAACTAGCATTTTAAGTGATGCAGCTACCGAGTGTTACTCTCTACAGTGTGCGTATAAAAAGAAACCAGTGGCCGGTTGGAATAAATTTGTGAGTGCGGCCCACAAGGAGGCTAGAGATAAATTTAAATTGTGGGCTTGGTATGGAAAGCCTGGGTCAGGTGTTCTCTATGATGACATGCAAAAAAGCCGTAATATCTTCAAATCACGCCTTAAATGGTGTCAAAACCACAGTGAGCAAATCAAAATGGACATATTAGCGTCTCATCATAGAAATCACGACTTTCGTAGCTTTTGGAAAGCCACTAAAAAGTTAAACAGCAGGCCCAGCTTACCGGCAAGTATTATTTATTTATTTATTTTATTTATTAACTTTGGCACACAAAACAAATTGTAAACATGCGGTACAGTAATGAAAATAATTAAGGCAAGAGATCATTTACAATTCAACTATGTGTACACATCATGAAAAGAGTGATACAAAGACTTAAGAAAGAAAAGTATCTATTTATATAAATACAAGAGAAACTATACATGCATTTAGTTAACAAACATAATTTATTATATTTTACTTAGAATCCTCACACAACTGACTGAGACAATCCTTATTGCTGACAAACATTAAGTCTTGAACCAAATATGTCTAGGTCTTCATGAGCACCGGCTAAGCATCGGCTAAGTCGGCATAAAGGAGACTAGGGCAAGACAGGCTACTAACGAGATCATTGATAAAAATAACAAACAGAAGTGGTCCCAGGTGGATCCTGAGGTACTCCAGATGTAACAGGAATTAAGCTAGACTTGAACCCTTCAAGCGACCAATTGGCTCCGGTTGCAAAGGTAAGAGCATATCCATCGATATAGACTACCACTAATACCGTAAATATCCTTTAGTTTATGACACAACAACAAGTGATCCAATGTGATCCAATATTGATGGAATTAGTAAGCATGACTGTATTGCTGGTATGTTCAAGAAACAGTTTAGTGTGGTGTCGCCCTGATATTTTGTGAGGAGTCGTGTGGACAGGAGATTATAGCTAGATTTACCGCTGAAGATGTGGATAAAGTTATTAAGTCTATGTCATGGGAAAGTCTCCTGGCCATGACGGCCTTAGTGTGGAACATCTCGGGTGCGCTGGCCCACATTTGCCTAGAGTTCTGGCATTATTTTACAATTTGTGCATGAGTCATTCATATCTGCCGGACGCGCTGATGAAGACTGTAGTGGTGCCAATAGTCAAAAACAGGAGTGGCGATGCGGGAGACATAACCAATTATAGACCAATCTCGCTGGCGACTGTAGTCGCCAAGGTGCTTGATAGTCTGCTTGGGTCACAACTTGATAAGTATCTGAATATTCATCAGAATCAGTTTGGGTTTAGGCCAGGGCTTTCGACTGAAATGGCTATTTTGTCACTCAAGCAGACGGTCAAGTACTACACCGACCGCCGGACAGCTGTCTATGCTTGTTTTCTGGACCTTTCGAAGGCGTTCGACCTGGTTAATTATGACATATTGTGGCAAAAGCTGACTGATATAAATATGCCAACAGAGCTGTATCGTATCTTTAGGTTCTGGTATCTTAACCAGGCGAACGTTGTGCGATGGTCGAATTCATATTCGGAGCCGTACAGGTTGGAGTGCGGGGTGAGGCAGGGGGGAATTACCTCACCCAAGCTCTTCAACCTGTATGTCAATGCATTGATTGAGGAGCTTAGTAGCACCTATGTCGGCTGCCGAGTCGATGGTGTCTGTCTAAATAACATTAGCTATGCGGACGACATGGTGCTACTGAGTGCCTCACCTTGTGGTCTCACGACACTGCTGGGCATCTGCGAAAAGTATGCACTTAGTCATGGCTTGCATTATAATGTCAAGAAAAGTGAGTGTATGGTCTTTCAGGTCCGAGGTAAGACGCTGCCGCCTGTACCACCGATACGTTTATATGGCACACCATTAAACAGGGTTAACAGCTTTAAATATCTTGGTCATGTGGTTACATCGGATTTGAACGACAATGCAGACATAGAGCGAGAACGGAGGGCGTTGTCAGTTAGAGCGAACATGATGGCCCGCAGATTTGCTCGTTGCTCACCAGGGGTAAAACTGACTCTTTTTAGAGCCTTTTGTACCAATTTTTATACGAGCAGTCTGTGGGTCGCGTGTGCGCAAAGGCAATACAACGCCCTACGTGTTCAGTACAACAATGCTTTCAGGGTGTTGATGGGGCTTCCACTGTTCTGCAGTGCATCGGGGATGTTTGCTGCAGCAAGAGTGGACTGCTTTTACACAATCATGCGCAAGCGGTGCACATCCCTAGTGCGGAGGGTGGAGGGGAGCGCCAACGGCATCCTGAGGGCATTCGCAGATAGGTTTGATTGTCAGTATCTGAATCATTGTCATATGATTCATGTACTGACAAACAAGCCTACGTACTAGTTAAAGTGCTGAACTATTTTATTTTATTTTCTTTATTTGATTTTTCCTTATTTTTGTTTGTTTCACTAACACTACGGTAAGCATCGTACATTTAACTAACACCATGTACCTAACATATTTATAAGTAATACTAACAACTGATGGATCCTAGTTATCTGAATAAATAAATTTTATTATTATTATTATTATTATTATTATTATATTCACGTAAAATTAAAGTAAACAAATAAAATCATTTTTACATGGTTTCTATTGTTTGTGTTCATAAGCGTGACATTGGGGATATGATTGATTTGCTTCGGCAGTTCATTAGCGGGCGCCGGGCGCGTTATAAGCGGCGCGCGCGCCGGCAGCGGGCACCGTCTCCCCGCCATGTCTCCGCTCGCTCGCTCGCTGCTCGCGCTCGCCGCCGCCGCGCTGCTGCATAGTGCATGCGCCGCGCCAAAAAAAGTAGGCAATCAGTGCAATACTGAATCACAGGGTGAGTTATCCTTTATGATTTAAAACAATATATGTCCGCTATTGACGACCAGATGGCCTATTGGTTAGAGAACCTGACTACGAAGCGTGTCGGAGCAGATATTTGTATGAAAAATAAGTATGTTTATTCGCGAGTCTTGGGTGTTTAATATGTATTTAAGTATGTATCTATCTATATAATTTTATTTATCCGTTGCTTAGTACCCATAAATTGGTGTGAATTGTCTTGTGATATTTATTTATTTACTATAAACGTGCTCACTGCGTGTCTGGTTTTTATTTTTACACTTATTTTACGTGTTAACTGCTTGGAGTAGCTGACTATAGGGTACTAATTAAGGCAAACTAGAGGTATGATAACTAGGTATATAATATACCTGCGTGTGGTTGTATTAATACTAAAGTATGAGTACCAAAGCTCTAGCGCCACAAACTGCCCTGCGGTGACCGACTGCACTGATGCCATCACAACGGCATCGGACGATGGGATCGTCATATCTCTACGCCTTTATTATTATTATTAATAAGGCTCTTTGAATCTGAAAGTAGTGTAAACTTGTTTCAAAGTGTAAAAAAGAAGAATTGTGTCGTTATCACGATATTATGTGCAGGATCCTTGCTGGGCACACCGCATAACTTGCCAGCCGTGTATATTCGCCCAGGAGTCCAAGACGCTTCGGTGGACATACCAAATGTGAGTGTTGCTTTTCTTTCAAAATGTTTGTGTAAGTTTACCATACTGCATTTCTGCGTTGTTTTTTTATGTGTATAAATTCACCTGCTTTAATAAATAAAAATGCACTACGCACAGCGAAATGCTCGTACAGTCAAATAAAATTATAAACAGAAAAAACATAAAGCATAGTAATCAAATCAAAATATCGTAAGATTTCTTTTTTTTTGTTGATTTTCTGTTTTGCAAGTAGGCACAACAGTAGAAATTTAGTTTTTTTTTTAATATAAAGATTCAAACCAAAAGTGTATTTTCAAATTAATTAAAAGCTTTACCAGTTTAAAATCCAGTTTAGCTCTTAAAATCTTTATAAAAAATTATGTACATGTATTTTCAGTAAATATACACACTGAATACAATTTTTATATTGGGACTCACTGCAGCAAAAATAGTACACAATGATTCGTGTTATATATGCTAACGCAAAAGTTAGGAACAAATAATTTGTTCGATGTTTTTTCTTATCTAGACATCTTGAAGTAGAAGAAAAAATCAACAAAAATCGTAAAATAGAACTAGATTCACATTTATTGACAGATGTAGTAACACCCCGTTCCTAAAGTAAATCACAAAAGGAAATCGAACGTGTAGCTAGAAACACACTGACGAGGGAGGCGGAGCGGTGCGCCCGTGCGACGCGGCCCGAAGGCGGTACCCGTTGTAATATAAATAAGTGTGTGCAGTTGAAATAAATAAGCGTGGTGCGGTATTCTGTGTGGTCTCTTTCACGTTATCTCGAATATTACAACCGGTAACGTCTCCGCGCCGCGCCGCACCGCTCCGCCTCCGCCGTCAGTGTGTTTCTAGCTATACTGTCTCTCATTGACGACCGGATAGCCGAGTGGTAAGAGAACCTGACTACGAAGCTTGAGGTCCCGGGTTCGATTGCCGGCCGGGGCAGATAATTGTATGATTAATACGAATGTTTGTTGTCGGGTCTCGAATGTTAAATGTGTATTTTCGTATGTACTTATCTATATAAGTATGTTTTTCCGATGCCTAGTACAATATAGTACAAGCTTAGCTTAGTTTGGGACTAGGTCCATTGGTGTCAATAATGTACCACGACTTTAATATTTTTATTTAATAGGTACAAGTTTAAATAATAGATTCAATTAAATTAGGTATTCTAAAGATATCTCACGATAACGCTTTTTAGGGTTCCGTATGATGAATGTGTGCAACGCCTCGAACGGAATCCTGTTATTGTTTCTCATACTATTACCTCAGCCTTTTGTCTGTCCGTCTATTCGTGAGAACATCTTTTGAATTGTTATATTTATAATTCATACTTTTTACAGCTTGTAAGTGTTTTTGTATACATAAAATCAAATAATAACAACTGAAGGTCTATGGCGGAGGCCTATGTCCAACAGTGGACGTCCTACGGCTGAGATGATGATGATGATGAAAACCAATTAACAAACATAAAATAAACTTAAATGAATTTGCAGCCGTGTGCATGCAATATCCTCCGCGTCGGTTTAGAAGTAACGGCGTGCGACGACGTGGCACCGACGCTGTTTGTGCCAAAGCCTCCATTCAACTTGCCGATCACCGTCCACCGCAACGGTAACTACTACTTAAGTACCGCAGAAGTCCGCGTCACTTTGTGGTGTGTATTTATTGTATAACTCAGCTACACTTCTTTAACCGATGCTAGAATCAAAATAATTTTGTCCTGCGAGGTTTATAAAGAAAAGCACATATATAATAAAACATTGGTTTGAATTTTAAAACCTTTTATTTAGTTTCACCTGTCCCGTTGTCTCTCTGTCTGACTGTCTGTCTGTAGTCAAATCTTGCAAATTAAATTTGACCAACGTCCAGTGTAGTCGGATTGGCTTGAAATTTGGCATAAGTACTTATGTAAATTACGTGACAATACAATAATCTAGTAGTGACATCCTGGTAGTCCAGCCAGGATCGTCTCCGCAGGACGGAACTCTTCAACGGTTAATAGCATCGACTTGACATTTGGTATGCAAATGTTGTTTGGGTTACAATGCAAGTCCAGTCAACAAAAAGTACAGTCTAAAATAAAATAAACTAAAAGGTATTAAAAATGAATTTTTTATGGTAAGGTTATTTCGAGATTTTTTTTCAAGAAACGTTGAAATGGATAGCGAGTTAATAATATATTGCAGCTTAAATTAATAATAATTTGTCGCGAAGCAGTGGTCAGCGCCAGCAGCAGGTGAGATATATTCCAGGAATAATAGGATATAGTGATGCCAATTAATGATAGCTGGCAACCCTGGCCACGCTCAAACGTCAAAATCGACAGCTGTTTTAAATAAATTAATTAATTATAATATTAGTGTAATATGAAATAATAAATAAATTAGTGTAATATAGTGTATGTATGAAATTCATGACTTTTTAAATGATACACTATGAAATGTTAAATAATGTAAATGCCCCTAGTAGTTCATAAGAAAATTTTAATTGTTACACCACTTTTAAGAAATACGAAATAGTTGAATGATGACATTAATAATAATATTGAAAATAATAATTTGACATTGCACATTATTAAAATTAAATTTCATTTAAATTTCAATCTAATTAAGTTACGAAATTCACAATAAATTCTTATTACCTATATTAGCATTAGTATTTTAATGACATCACTCCTCTAATCCGTAGATATAATGAATTATTGGAGTAAAATAGTTTTAAGGATTATCATTTTTATACCCTAACAGGGTGTCGTGTACCTGCTATTTAATAATATGTCACCTAATGTAATGAACATGACTTATAAATGAATAAATAAATAAGTAATAAAAACATTAAAAAACCGTTTAATGTTTAACAATAAGTGTTCACGTAAAAAAGTATCATCGTACAACACCTGTACATCTCAAAGTAAAATCTCGGCGGCGGAGTAACGTCAGTGCAACGGACAATGTTCAAATATGCAACGGTAAAAAGGGAAGTATTGTCTTCTATAAACCTAAATAAATTACATTAGGGCGTTACTTATGAAATTAAATGCTTAAATTCAGTAGCTCCTGATTAGTGTACATATTGTTGAGAATCTGATAGTAATTTCTAACCTCGTACCTACTTCTGTTACGAACCAGTCAGCTGTTCACGCTAGCGATAAATACTGTCTTTATTATTTTTTGCACTATTTATCATACAACTAGGCTACTTCGTACTACCTGGTCTTGCTTGTCGCTCTCTTGTTCTCACAACTACTTCGTATTTACCACTTATTAACCACCTCACTTCACTGCTTTTTATGCTTGGTATATATTAGTTTCAGGTGCGGTGGAGTCACTGTGAGTTACCTGAGCTCAAAATGTCCAGCTCAGTGTTGACTCGCAAGGCCTCTGCACGTGAACTCGATATTAAACTGAACGCAACTCTTAAAGAACTCAAGCAGTCTAAGGCGACGTGTGAGCAGCTACTTCGGTAATTTGACGATGGCGAATACGAGGTGCAGTGGATAATGTCAAAGAACACCGAACTTCTAGATGTGATGTACACGGATGTTGAAGAACTACGCGACCGACTGCTGGAGACATTTTGCAAATTACAACAGTGCTGTGACGTTCACGAGCAAACACTTCAACGAGTAGACGAGCTCGAGTATGAGCTCACCGCCTCCCACAAATCTGTTCGCCAAATACAGGAGCAGATTGAACGCCAAGAAGCCGAGAACACCCAACGGCTGAATGACGAAATAATGCCAGCACCAAACGTCTCCTCAACATGACCCGCAATAGGTTCTTCTGGATCACCGGTTGTAATAGATTTGACTAATGACACTTCTTTTGAGTCTAGGTCAGTGCATTTTCAGTCATAATAAATTTTAAAATATCATAAGTTAAACAGGTTTATAAGAAGATCAAAAAGACTATATAAACAACATTTCAGTGTCCATAAAAATACAATTTTATATAAAAATCGTATAAGTATCTTAAACGAACTAAAACCATGTAATGAAAAATTACAACACAGTAGGTAGGTACGCTTATGTTACAGACACGTCCGGGCTACGGGAAGAAATAAACCGGTTAGAATGTTCCCTAAGGGACTTGACTAGCAAATACGAATTATGTCAAAATCAAATCAGCGAACACATTTTGGCCGCGAACGAGCTTGTTGATTTACTCGTATGTTCATTTAAAGAACAGCGCGTCAATTCTTTACTAAATTACCCACAAGTTACCCACCCGCAGCGTGGACTTCTGTGACATACCTACAGTTAATGATGGAAATATCTGTAAGAATGTTAATAAAACCCTAGTATTTTCTGATCGGATAGGAAACGGATTGGGCAAATTATTGTATGCCTAATGCCCCATTCAAACAAAATAATCGAAAAGATTATGCTCACTCAGGTGACTAAGCAGTCAACCATTGTATTAATGTTAAGTGACGGGTCCGACGTTAAGTATTCGGACATAAAAACTGGCTTCGATTCCCTATCAAAACTAGGTGTTAAAATAGTTATTTGTGTCACAAGGGAGCAAAATGGTGTATTTACGGCGAGGGCGTACATTGAATCCAGAATGTAGCGAAGGATTCTACAATAGAATCCTGAGCGTAGCGAGGGATTCTAAAGTAGAATCCTAAGCGTAATGAGGGATTCAAGTGTTAACGCCCAAGATAAAAATAATTTTGCTCCCGAGTGGCTCATACAACTTTTCACACCGAGCATTAAGACATTTGAAAAAAAAATCTGAATATTATTAAAAAAGAACAAGCATAGAAAATGGCGTGGCTTCACAATTATCAACTTCGAAAAATGGGATTTGCAATAAAACACTTAGAAAAGCCTTGAACAGAAAAGTTGCACTTTGCTCCCTCTCGTCAGGGAGGAAAAGTTACTTTTCTGAAGGAGAGGTGTGAAAACATTATTATAGGTGCGTTTCCCTATTCTGCTTCTCTAAATAAATCCAATTATCATTTATATCGTTTAAACAAATTATTGTTTAAGATGACGAGCCGTCATAGTGACGTTTTATTTTTTGACACTAATAATGTTATTAGTGACTACCGATTGACCCCCGACAAGCTTGCATGCTTGCTTGCTTAGCATGTTATCTTAATTCCGTTTTCGGAAATCACCCCCCCCCTCCCCGGCCCCGTTAGGACGACACCTTCAAGCGCGAATGTGAACACGGAACTCTTATAGTTTCGCCATTTCTGTCTGACTGTCTGTCCGTCCGCGGCTTTGCTCAGAGACTATCAATGCTAGAAAGCTGTAATTTTGCACGGATATATGAATAAACTATGCCAACAAAATAGTACAACTAAAAATTAAAAAAAAAATTTTTTAGGGTACCTGCCATAGACATAAAGTGGGGGTGTTTTTTTTTCTCATCCAACCCTATAGTGTGGGGTATCGTTGGATAGGTGTTTCAAAACCATTAGGGGTTGCAAAAACGATTTTTAGATTTAGTGATTTGTTTGCGAAGTATTCAACTTTAAAGTGCAAATTTTCATTAAAATCGAGCGCCCCCCCACTAAAATCTAAACCAGTGGGTGGTAAAATTTGAAAAAATTCAGGATGGTAGTAAGTATATCAAACTTTTAAGGAAAACTATAACGGCTAAGTTTGCTTGAGAATTATTAGTAGTTTATGAGTAAATAGCAGCCTAAGGTATAAAATATACCTAAACTTGGAAGATTCTGTACAAAATACGAAATCCTTAGAAATATCTTACTTAATTTTTCCGTAATGGCTACGGAACCCTATTTTGGGTGTGTCCCACACGCTCTTGGCCGGTTTTTTATTTAGCCATAGTCCTCAGATTTCCAATTTCCCCTGTCGGCACGAACTGGCAAGACTTAGCCTTGCCACTCGTTTCTAAATGCGTCCAGTTCGTCCCGCCACCCCCGTCACAGTCTGCTGCGCCGCTGTTGACTATTTCGGGGCACCCAATGGGTAGTAGTGGGTACCCTGTGCCCATCTTTCCGGGTTCATGCGTCAAACATGGCCAGCTAGGTCCCACTTCTGCTTGTCGTTTTCTCTTCCTACATCTGCTAAGCACGGTTTCGAGCGCAGTGTAGTTTTCTGGACCTGATCTGCCATTTTGATACCCAAAATGCTGCGCTCCACAGCTCTTTGGCAAACCTTCAACTTGGACTTCTGAATCTCGGTTAATTACCGAGATTGGGAGCTCTGAGCTCTTCAAAACTTATAAAGTTATACCTCACAAAAAACGGCTGTTTATGGCAGAAACACTTTTTACATGTCGATAAAAAAATTTAATCGATTGGGCGATGACATAAAAATAAATCCCTTAAATACATTTAAATATAGGCTCAAAGCATGGCTTGTGGAAAAAGCATTCTACTCTGTTGATGAATATTTTTCCTCTTTTGAGCAATGACCCTATTATGTGCGTTAGAGAGCGCTTAAATGTAATGTAATGATAGTTTGTAGTAAATATTTTGCATGCCAGAAGCTGGTGAAATATGTGATCACTATACTATGTTCCATCCTTTGTACCATATTTTAAGCGAAATAAAATTATTTGTATTTGTATTTGTATTTGGGATTAAATCTAAAAATTCAACTGCTGGATTAAGAGTTATGGCATGATTACTGATTTTTGATAGGAAGTACCTCCTAAAAAAATTTGATATTTAGGGAAGCAGTAGGGCAATGTAAGGTCCATTTTCAGAGAAAAAACCTAAGTGTTTACTTAACAACCACATGAAAAAATGTTTCTTTATTATTTGTTATTATTTTTTCTTTTTTATATGACAATAGTACTTATTAGTTTTTTAGGTGGCGATGAAAATCTATAAAAAAAACATCATTTCAAAATTTCAAGCAAATTCGCTTGAATACATCCTTCCTCATCATCAGCGTACACCAGTCCACTGCTGGATATAGGCTTCTTCCATGGCGCGCCACAATACTGTCTTAAGCCCCTCGCATCCCTCCGCCGCCAGCGACCCTATTAAGGTCGTCCGTCCACCGTGCCTCAGGACGCCCCACCCTACGTTTTCCCGCCCAAACTCAGCATTAAATATATTCTTCACTATAAGAGGTACCCACAAAAAAAAAACCGAGCTCATTTGAAGTAAGGGGCGAGTTACTATGGAATCCAGAATATGGACTTTGTTAACGCGCTAATTATATTCACGTAAAATTAAAGTAAACAAATAAAATCATTTTTACATGGTTTCTATTGTTTGTGCTCATAAGCGTGACATTGGGAACATGATTGATTTGCTTCGGCAGTTCATTAGCGGGCGCCGGGCGCGTTATAAGCGGCGCGCGCGCCGGCAGCGGGCACCCGTCTCCCCGCCATGTCTCCGCTCGCTCGCTCGCTGCTCGCGCTCGCCGCCGCCGCGCTGCTGCATAGTGCATGCGCAGCGCTAAAAAATGTAGGCGATGAGTGCAATACTCAAACAGAGGGTAAGTTATTCTTTACGATTTAAAACAATATAAGTCCACTTTTGACGTCCAGATGGCCTAGTGGTTAGAGAACCTGACTACGAAGCTTGAGGTCCCGGGTTCGATTCCCGTGTCGGGGCAGATATTTGTATGAAAAATACGAATGTTTGTTCTCGGGCCTTGGATGTTTAATATGTATTTAAGTACGAGTACGTATCTATCTATATAATTATCTTTATCCGTTGCTGAGTACCCATAACACAAGCTTATTTTGGGACTAGGTCAATTAATTGGTGTGACTTGTCCCGTGATATTTATTTATTTACATTATCGTGGTCACTGTGTGTCCGATTTTTATTTTTACACTTATTTTACGTGTTAAATGCTTGGAGTAGCTGACTCTAGGCTACTAATGAAGGCAAACTAGAGGTGAGAGGTTATAATGAAATAAAATATAATGATTATGGTGAAATTTAATATATCTGCGTGTGGTTGTATTAATACTAAAGTATGAGTACCAAAGCTCTAGCGCCACAAACTGCCCTGCGGTGACTGACTGCACTGATGCCATCACAACGGCATCGGACGATGGGATCGTCATATCTCTACGCCTTTATTATTATTATTAATAAGGCTCTTTGAATCTGAAAGTAGTGTAAACTTGTCTTAAAGTGTGAAAAAGAAGAACTGTTTCGTTATCACGATATTATCTGCAGGATGCTTGCTGGGCAAACCGCATGTCTTGCCAACCGTGCATATTCGCCCAGGAGTCGAAAACGCATCGGTGGACATACCAAATGTGAGTGTTGCCTAGTTCTTTCAAAATAATTGTGTAAGTTTACCATACTGCTTAAAATAAGGAAATTGTATGAAACTGCATTTCTGCGTTGTTTTGTGTATAAAGTCAACTGCTTTATTAAATAAAAATTCACTACGCACAGCAAAATGCTCGTACAGTCAAATAAAATTATAAACAGAAAAAACATAAAGCATCGTAATCAAATCAAATCATAGTAAGATTTCTTTTTTTTTGTTGTTTTTCTATTTTGCAACGAAAGAAATTAAGTAATATTTTTTTAAACATCAAAGATTGAAACCAAAAGTATATTTCCGAATTAATTAAAAGCTTTACCAGTTTAAAATCCAGTTTAATTCTTAAAATCTTTATAACCATTTTACATGTATTTCTCACTGAATACAATTCTTCCTATTAGGACTCACTGCAGCAAAAATAGTATACAATGTTTCGTGTTATATATGCTAACGCATTAGTAAGGAGCAAAGATTTTTTTCCATGTTATTTATTTTGTAGACATCTTGAAGTAGAAGAAAAAATCGGTCAAGTGCGAGTGCGAGCGACTCCGTACAATGTTTTAAAAACATATAGTTCAGTTTTAAATTATACAAGCTTTTTTGCTGGCGGTACTTTTTGGCCCTGGTAACCAACTAGGTAGTCGTCAAGACGAATCAAATGAGACCAAAATCGATGCGGTCGTGTCGTTTTATTACAGAGTTCCTATGGCCAACATCTAACTTCATCATCAGATCAGCTCTACGTCATAATAATATTGCATTGTTATCGGATTTTAACATGCATGCAAAATTTCAGCTCAATCGGTGGAAGATATCCACTAAAATAAAAATAAAGTTGTGTTAAATACTTGTGATGTATACATATCATTTAATAATATTGTAAATCTGTTTTAAAAATATATATATACCTCGTTGAGTTTCTTGCCGGATTCTTCTCAGCAGAGGTTTTTCCGAACCGGTGGTAGATTTTTTTTGACATTCATAAGTGCTTGTTATAGCCTAAATTGAATAAAGATATTTTGACTTTGACTTTGACTTGACTCCAAATTTAAGTTGAAATGTTAATTCCACCCGAACAAACATAACTAACATTACATTACTCGTACAAGTTAATAAAAACATATCACCAAAATGTAAGCACTAAGTTTAAGTATTTTGAATAAAGAACAATTTTAAATTCTCATCCTCTTTGGCTGTCACCCTTTCGGACGCTGAATAGCGCCTCTTGCCATGCGCCACGGCAGAAAAAAAAATGGCTGCCTGTCAGCGCGGTTCAAAGAGTATAAGTATCTATATAGAAAGCGCGGTTCATTCGCGGGAAATTCAGCGGACTTATGTTGTGTAATTAAATAATAAGAAGCTCGACTAGTGTGAATAAATTTGAAACTGTACTTATTATAAACCTTGTAAATAGTGTTAAATACTTAGTATGATTTTTTTTAGTGTTAAAAACAATAGGTAAACAGTGATTATGCGGTGTGGATTTGGCGAGCGCTTTATCAAAGTTGGCTTCATTGAGGTTTGTTGTTCATAAATAACTTTATTTTTTTTGTACAAAAACTAATAAACTACACATTCAGACAGTCACTACATGTTATTATCGAAGCTTTTATAAAACAGCATTAAAATCGCAAACTTAAATTAAAAGGTAAATATTCAAAAGAAATAGCTAGTCGTTGCGAGGCGACTCGGTCGCTTTAGCAACGGCTAATAACGCCTAGCAACCAAAAAACGCTGACAAAAAACACGTTTCTTTTATGACGACCCCCATTAATTTGTAACTTTATTTTATTTTTAGTATTTGTTGTTATAGCGGCTACAGTAATACATAATCTGTGAAAATTTCAAGTGTCTAACTTTTACAGCTTAAGAGATAGAGCCCTGTGACAAACGGACAGACAGACAGACAGACAGTCAGCGGAGTCTCAGTAATAGGGTCCCGTTGGCACCCTTAGGGTACGGAACCCTAAAAATCATAAAATAGAACTAGATTCACATTTATTGACAGATTTAGCAACACCCCGTTCCTAAAGTAAATCACAAAAGGAAATCGAACGTGTAGCTAGAAACACACTGACGAGCCAAGCGAAGCGCAAGGGCACTACCTACCTTTTCTCGAAGCGCTTCGTCGTATTGAACCTTCTTAACTTGGGTTCGGATTATACCAGATAAACCAATTTTTCAGGATATGATGTCAGTGGTTGACTTAGTAAAACTGTAAAGTTTCAATTGCATAGCTCTTATACTTTAGATTTTATTGATATCTAAAATACCCTGATTTCGTCACTGACACACTGATGATCATCAATATTCTTAAGGTTCTTCCTGAAGTCCTAGAAAGCTGAAATTTGGTACGTAAGCTAGTAATAGTATACAAACAACGAAAAAATCTTAAAACTTGAAACTTTTACCCCCCCCATCCAACCCCTTAAACTAGGGGGTGAAATTTTGTATAAAACTTCCGCAAATTTTGATGCTAGAGGTCTGAAAATTGATATAGGGGGTCCTTGTTATCCTTATTATAAATAATAAGATATGTATTTCAGATTTTTTTAGTAAATCATCCCCTACCCTTTTAATTAAGGAATGATTTGTTTCGGTTCATAAATATAGACTTCAGTAGTATTAAGGCACAACAGACCGCGATAGTTGAATATAATCGTCGAAGAGCCAAGTATCGCCCTGATCTATCGCTTATTGTAAAGAGTAAGCGAACAAAGAATAAAGGCAAAGATAGAGAATGGGCTATGAAAAAAGGCACCTCTGATGTACAAGATCTACATTTCCGCACGGAAAGAGTTTAAAAGATTGAATAGATTTTTAAGTTCGAGCCCATAATTATGACGAATTGCAAAAGGTTCGTGCGGCCGACTCGCCAGTTTAGTCCACGGTTTGCACGCCTACGAGATTAATAGCGGGAAAACACTGTTACGCGCTACAAACTACTCGCTACGAGCTACTGCTGCAACGCAACGCAACTTTCGTCGCAACTTTAGTGTAAAGTTGGGGCTTACAGATTTAGAGCTGGGCACGTAGGGTTAGAAACTTGGCTCTACAAGAGATCTGATTACTTTTTGACAGTGCGAGCTACATGGTCTCGTCTTGGCAACATTTAACATGAAATGTTTTTGTGGGATCACTTATTCTGTGCCGGTACCGCCTCCGCGCCGCGCCGCACCGTTCCGCCTCCGCCTCCGCGCCGCGCCGCACCGCTCCGCCTCCACCGTCAGTGTGTTTCTAGCTATACTGTCTGTCATTGACGACTGGATAGCCGAGTGGTTAGAGAACCTGACTACGAATCTTGAGGTCCACCCTTGAGGGTTAAATCCCCGGCCGGGGCAGATAATTGTATGATTAATACGAATGTGTGTTGTCGGGTCTCGAATATTTTCGTATGTACCTATTTATCTATATAAGTATGTTTTTCCGATGCTTAGTAGATACAATATACTTAGTACAAGCTTAGCTTAGTTTGGGACTAGGTCCATTGGTGTCAATAATGTACCACGATTTTAATTTTTTATTTAATAGGTACAAGTTTAAATAATAGCTTCAATTAAATTAGGTATTCTAAATATATCTCACGATAACGCTTTTTAGGGTTCCGTGTGATAAATGTGTGGAACGCCTCGAACGGAATCCTGTTATTGTTACTCATACTATTACCTCAGCCTTTTGTCTGTCCGTCTATTCGTGAGAACATCTTTTGAATTGTTATATTTAAAATTCATATTTATTACAGCTTGTAAGTGTTTTTAACCCCCGACGCAAAAAGAAGGGTGTTATGGGTGACCACTATGTGTGTCTGTATGTATGTGTGTCTGTCTATGGCACCTTAGCTCTTAAACGGGTGGACCGATTTGAATGCGGTGTTTTTTGTTTGAAAGCAGGTTTTTGCAGCGATGGATCTTAGACATGTTTTATAAAAATCGGTTCAGCCGTTTCAAGATTATCAGCTCTTTTTGTATACATTAAATCAAATAATAACAACTGAAGGTCTATGGGGGAGGCCTATGTCAAACAGTGGACGCCTTGCAGCTGAGATGATGATGATGATGATGATATAAATTTAAAAAACCCCCGACCCAAAAAAACGCAAGCAAAAATATAAAAAAACACCCGAAAAAAATGCCGCCAAAAAAGACAACTAAAAAGTAAAAAATAATTATGCACTACCTAGCTGTTGCCCGCGACTATGGGACTATGCTGATTTCCCGCAAAATTAGCCTAAGTTAATTTAGTATAAGTACCTAGTAATATTTTTTTATCTAAGCGTCGTCGGTGTCGGGGGACCGCTAAGGTTAATACTTGAAAAAATACAACATAAGTTTAACATAAAATAAACTTTTATTAAATTTGCAGCCGTGTGCATCAAATTTGCTCCGCGTCGGTTTGGTGGTAACGGCGTGCGACGACGTGGTCAAGGCCCCGACGCTGCAGCTGCCCAAGGCGCCGTTCGACTCACCTGTCACCGTCCAACGCAACGGTGACTTCTACTTTAGTACCGCAGAAGTCAATCTCACATTGTGGTGTGCATTCGTTATATAACTAGGCCACACTTCTTTAACCGATGCTAGAATCAAAATAATTTTGACCCTGCGAGGTTTATAAAAAAAGCACATATAATAAAACATTGGTTTGAATTTTACAAGCTTTTATTTAGTTTTACCTGTCCCGCCCGTTGTCTGTCTGTCTGGCTGTCTGTTTGTCTATAGTCAAATCTTGCAGTTAAATTCGACCAACTTCCAGTAGTCGGATTGACTTGAAATTTGGCGTAAGTACTTATGTAAATTACGTGACAATGACAATACAATAATCTAGTAGTGACATCCACCAAGTCCAGCCAGGATCGTCTCCGCAGGACGGAACTCTTCAAAGGTTAATAGCATTGACTTGAAATTTGGTATGCAAATGTAGTTTGGGTGACAATGCAAATACAGGCAAAAAAGCTTGTATTCAAAATGAAATTTTATGGTTAGGTTATTTCGAGTTTTTCAAGAAATCTTGAAATGGAAAGCGAGATAATAATAATTTGTCGCAAAGCAGTGGTCAGCGCCAGCTGCAGGTGAGATATATTCTACGAATAATAGGATATAGTGATGCCAATGAGGGGGGTGTAGGAAGGGGTGGAGGTGATTGCATTTGGCACGCAGGGCATTCTCCCGGGAAATACCGGCTCTCAGATTCCCGGGCTCCGGGAATTTTGTAGTAACTAAAGAACCGGCACTAAAAACTCATGTTCCGGTTCTCCCGGTTCATTCCATGATTATAATGACTTGCGTTGAGAGGAAATTATAATTTTTTTCTCGATACCCCACCTCGCTCTCACACCCGAATTTACCCCATTCACCCGCAATTTGCCAATTGACTGGTGCTGACTGTGACCGCGGAGACGCCATCGTCATCGCAACAAATTGCATACTATCACATGTGTGGATTGTCCTAGTGTCAAACTACACTCAACAGAAGGGCAGAAACCTATTACCATACAAGGCCAGATACTATTATGCAACTGTATCGTAATAGGGGTCCTTAAAACACGATGTAACAAGGTCACATGAGTGTTTTAAGGCCTAATTACGTACAGTTGCATATAATATTTTATCTACATCCGTATATTAAATCCTCTATTCTCTTCATGCAGAATAACCTGCATTAACGAGAACTAGGTATGTCTGCCCCAAGACCTGCGCCCGGATCGCGCCCGACGACATGCAGGGCCACTACGAAACTCGAAACTCGAAGTTCGTGCCGTGCGGTCCCTCTGACACCTATACTATTTAATACGAGAGCGAGAGGGACGGTACGATATGAACTTCGAGTTTCGTAGTAGCCCTGCTGCTTGTGTGTCCTGCGCCCCCCACCGCCCCGGTACTGTAATGATGTATGAAATCTCATTACGATACAGCCGTGTTTATAATACACTCCAATGTCGTAATGCTGGTCATTATCTATGGTTTTTGAACGCATAATGGAAGATTTACTATATGGGTGTAGATAAAAATATTTATGACTTAGTTCGCTATGGCTACTATTATTTTTATTTAAGTAAAACACACACCACCCTTATGGAACATGGAATAGGAACTGAGTACTAGAGAAGAAGACTGTTTTTTAAAATTATAATTAAAGAAGGTATTCCGTAGGATTCCGTAGCCAAAATGGCAAAAACCATATAGTTTCACCATGTCTGTCTGTCTGTGCCGTCCGCGGCTGAGCTTAGAGACTATCATTGTTAGAGAGCTGTAATTCTGCATGGATACTCGTATGTGTAGCAATTATGCCGACAATGTTAAAATAAAATAATGAAGAAAAAACAATGGGTCTTGACAGACAGACAGACTGACAAAAAGTGATCCGTTTTTCCTTTTGAGGCACGGAACCCTAAAAACATAAAAATCGGTCAAGCCGTTCCGGAGAAGTTTGGTTACAAACACTGTGACACGAGAATTTTATGTATTAGAAAGAGAAAGAAGAAGATTCCTACATTTCTGTAGGCCAATCATGAATCTTTTCCTTCTTTGAATATGTTCAAAATAACACGAATAATCACTTCAAACCCAATATTTTATTGTATACGAGTAAGTACAAATTATTAAATTTCAAATTTTAGATTATAGTGCCAATTAAAGACATTGAATGTGGCAAGTTAAGCAATTTGACACCACAATGTGACGCGCACTTCTGCGGGCCCTGCGAAGTAGTTGCCGTTGCGGTGGACGACGACCGGCGAGATGAGAGGCAGCTCGGGCACGTACACCGTCGGGGACACGTCGTCACACTCACACACTGTTACTTCCTCACCAATAACAGTTTTCCCACAGGGCTGGGAATTCATTTAAAGTTTTCTTCTTGTTTTTAACATGCAAATACGCAATCTGAAAAAAAAAACGAATGTTTAAATATAACGATTCAAAAGATCGTGTCACAAATGGAAGGACCTGGCTGAAAGGGCTGTGGCAATTATAATAGTAACAATAACAGAGTCCCGTTTAAGGCTGCGGCCCCACTAAGGCAGAGACGAGCGGAGCGGAGAGGAGACGTGTAGTGATCGACCAATACACGTCTGATGATAATGAGGCGGAGACGAGATGCGTCTCCTTGCCGCTCCGCTCGTCTCCGCCTTAGTGGAGCCGCAGCCTAACGCGTTTAATACATTTCGCATGCGGAACCCTAAAAAGCGTTATACTGGTTCATAATGTTATTTTATTCCTATAAATACATATTTGGATTTTGCATAGAACTTGGCACTTATTTAGATCTCCATTCTTTTTGCGGCGAAGCCCACAGCCAAGCATACTTTTTGTATTGAACTTGGCTCTCCTTTTTTACATTTATGTTTTTGGTGGAATATCATTACTTTTTGTAAAGAAAAAAAACTAGGCAGGTATTGAGATTTAATGTATTACAAGTTTTTTGTATGGGGACACCATTTATTTTTTGACGTAACTTTTGTTTTATATTTCTGTTATATAGCAAATACAATACATATATTGGGATAGTTTCAAATATCTGCTTGTAACGGTTCCAACGCTACAATTAAAAATATTTTTTTAGTATGGGGACCCCCTATTTTTTATTTTTTTTTTATTTTTAGATTTTGTTCTACGCTTACACACAATTACCGAGCTGGATCCCAAATTTCATCCTTCTAGGTCATCTGGAAGTAGGTTAGATTTAGGTACTATATGCCAGTCAGTCAGTGCTAAAATTTACGACTTTTTGGCCTTCATATCTTTAAAACCGTTTTAGCTAGCTTCACGAAATTAGGGCTTCTAAATGTCCTTATAGATATAATTAAACACACGTAGTTTTATGTGTTTACGTGAAAGAGGTTTTGAGTTACAGAAGGGCCAAAAGTGGCACCAAGTGGTTCGTGGAATATTACACTCGGCGCTGGCTAGCCAGTTCCTTTGCTTGAACTTGGCTTGACACGCTGCCACGTGTCTAGATAAAGTTCAATTTTTAACCGACTTCAAAAAAAGGAGGAGGTTATCAATTCGGTTGTATTTTTTTTTTTAATGTTTGTTACCTCAGAACTCCGTCATTTATGAACCGATTTCAAAAATTTTTTTTGAGTTCGTCTAGGAATGCTTTCAATTAGGTTCCATAAGCAGCAAATTAGGATCTGATGATCGGATCTTAAGGAAATCGAGGGAACTCTTCAAATATTGTAGGGACACCTATGGTAATTTGGATATATTTAGCAGTAACTCGTGCATTTGCTCTTGCAAATCATAATTTGGTGAAGTGGAACTGAGGATGAAAACCAGATTTGACCAACGGAACTACTACTATCAATTACAAGTATTTCACGGGTTAAATTTAAATTAGCATGATTAATATACTTACCTAGATAAGCAACTAAGAAGAAGCTTTAAGTTAATGATTCTTTCGAACTCATCTGATGCTGAAGCCAGAAGGTAGGCGACGGAACTCTGTTATAAAACAACGTTACTAAGTCGTGTTTGGGCTTAATGGAATAGTTGTGAGATGTTCTTTGGCTAAGAATCACTAAAAAGTGAGAAATAAAAAAAAATTAACAAAAAAGTAAACCGACTCCAAAAAAATAAAAAAATAACAAAAAATGGAACCGACTACAAAACCCTTGAAAATATTTTTCTAGGTAAGTAGGTACGTACTAGCTCGAAGTCGGTGACTCAGCACGACCCAGCAGGAGGGATTGAAACCCATAGTATGTAGGTGAAGTAGACGACTATTGTGAATTGTCCCACTCCTGCTGGCTCGTGCTGAGGCACCGACTTCGAGCTAGTACGTACCTACTTACCTAGAAAAATATTTTCAAGGGTTTTGTAGTCGGTTCCATTTTTGTTATTTTTTTATTTTTTTGGAGTCGGTTTTACTTTTTTGTTAATTTTTTTTTTCCAACCATTTTTTCAACAAACGATCATAAAAATAAAGTTGCTTTACTCGCTGACTCCAAACAATATCCGCCTTAGCGACGGAATACCCCCGTAATTTGACTCAAATTTAATTTGAATCAATGTGTAGCATTATCGTTAGAAAGGTCATAAGCTAGAGAAGTAATTTTAAGAAAATTAACTACTCAATTGTCTTTTGGTTTTTAATAATTGATTTTCGAAGAAGGATTTTTTTCACACAGTCAGTATTTTTTTGGAATAAAAATCCTCGTACGTCCCTCTGAGACCATGAATTATAATAAAAAGTATTATTGTTTGAACAAGCATATATTACTTATTATTAAATACAAAAAATAATAATTTTACATACATTAATAAACAAATTACGAACGTTTAAAGGAGAGATTTAGGGAAATTTAAGAAAAACATTTAAAAAATCATATCTCCAAATCTGCGACCTTTAGGACCCAAGGTCGAAGGATAACAAAATAACCCCAACAATATCCCAAAAAAAAATTGACGGCCCATGTGCCAAACACCATGTATAAATAAAAATTAATGTTCATTTGTGTTTAAAGATATTTATTCTCAAAAAAGACATAAGACACTTAAAAGAACAACAATTAAAAGTAATATAAACATAATGACTGCACTCTGGCAGCAATTGAAATATATGTATGGGTAAGTTGGCAGTTGGCAGTTATGTTGCAGTTGGAACGCAGTACGTCTGTACTGGCCCTAAATTAGTTGCAGAGAGCCAACTCCTTCAAGGAGTTAACACGTAAAATGAGTGTAAAAATCAGTCAAGTAATGAGCACGTTAATAATGAACTTGTTTTTTTTTATAACAATCATTCATAACATAAAGGACAGCTCACCATCACCATGCGTTACAGTAGTGCACTGATAATCGCTTGCTTCTTTTTGGCGCCGCACATGCGCCGTGCAGCAGCGCGGCGGCGGCGAGCGCGAGCAGCGAGCGAGCGAGCGGGGACATGGCGGGGAGTGCCCGCGCCCGCCGCGCGCAACGCTTATAACGCGGCCAGCGCCCGCTAATGAACTGCCGAAGCAAATCAATTATGTTCCCTGTATCACGCTTGTGAGTACAAACAATAGAAACCATGTAAAAAGGATTTTATTTGTTTAGTTTTATATAAACAAACATTTGTGCGTCAACAAATTTGTAATGAACACTACAGATTAATCTTGGAAAAACAAGTTTCTGTTGAGTTTTTTGCGGCGCATTTTTCTAACTAATTATGAAAATGAACTTTCGATATTGACAGCGCCAGCAATGTACCAAAAAACAACACCAGCAGTACGTACGTAGTTACGTACAGATTCATCAATCGGGACCTAGAACTGTCAATTTTCGACTGGCAAGTTTTGACTTGGTTTGAATGGGCCCTGCTCGACAGAATTGGTATATACAATTTCTTGTTTAGAGGTATTAGATAGATTTGATAGATATATAGATTTGGCTTCCGTAAATCTAGTAACAATAGTTTTTTATTGTACCAGACATCTGACAAATGGGCGTCATTACTCGTAATAATTTGGACGCGACCACAAAGATTTTCCAAACCGGAGGTAGATTTATTTGACATCCATAAGTGCTTGTTATAGTCTAAATTGAATTAAGACTTTTTGACTCTGACTTTAAAGAATGGGCACAAGATTCTTGGTTGAAAGTATTTTTTTCTCAAAACAAGTAACACTTTTTACTAAAAATTACTACCAAATCGCTAATTGAACATAAGATAATAATAAAAAATTGCTTAAAAAACGGTGACGGCACGAAATCGCAGAGACGCATCGTATGCGTACCCAAAAACGGTACGCATGCTCTCCACACCGCTGCTTAAAATACTGAATTGCAGTGACGTGCCACACAAAACTCGTAACGTTTACGGCACATCACTGCGATTCCGCACTGTTTGCGTATTTTAAGCAACGGTGTGAAAAGCATGCAAAACAAAAAACGGTACGCATACGATGCGTCCCTGCAATTCCGTCACCGTTTTTTAAGCAGCGGTGGAGCCGCTCCTTTAATGTAGTTTTATCTAACACTCGTTTATTTGTTCCAGACTTGTTTTCACAGTAATTTGTATACCTAAAATCCTTTTTGTATGCTTTCCATTGTTTGTGCTCATATGCGTGACATAAAAAACATGATTAATTAGGTTCGGTTGTTCATAAGCGGGCGCTGGACGCGTTATAAGCTATGCGCGCGGCGGGCGCGGGCACTCCCCGCCATGTCTCCGCTCGCTCGCTCGCTGCTCGCGCTCGCCGCCGCCGCGTTGCTGCACGGCGCATGCGTCGAAGCAGATGCATCTCAGTGCACTACTGTCATTCATGGTGAGTTAGTTATCCTTTATCATATTTAAAAAAATAAGTCCACTCTACGTGCACACTGCGTCACTAATTTTCATACTTATTTTACGTACTAGCTGTTGTTGAAAATAGGCAATTTATCAGGAAAAAGACTGTTCTATGTCCTTTCCCAGGATGCAAACTATTTTATATCGAATTTCAATTAAATCGGTTCAGCGGTTTCAACGTGATTGAGTAACAAACATCCAAACCTCCAAACATACACACATCTACACAAACTTTCGCATTTATAATATTAGTGAGATTTACCCCTCGCTGGTTGGAACAACCCCTTGCTTATTTAACCAAACTGCAGAAAAGTTCAAAAACAATTCATTATAATTATAAATCTTTAAAAACAGAGGCAAAAGTGTCACAAAACTATTTACCAACACAACACATACAAAAAAATGTTTTTTCATGTAATTTAACCCGCCCTCCCTCCGCATAAAAAACGTAAATAACCAACACAAACGTAACTGAACCCACCACCAAGAGGATCACCATCACCTCTAACATAAACAACTAGCATACTCTCTAGATTCCTACCCTCTACATCTACCCATGAAAATTAAACTTTCCGAACAAGAGAGATTTGTTTTAGTTCAGTTCAATGATATGGACATCCTCAAAGTAACGCCTAATTAAATATATTATTTAACTCGATTTTGCTTGCAGGAGTCTCATCATCGGCAGAATACGACTTAGTTACCGTTTATATTCCCGCAGGAGTCCAAGCCTCTACTGTTACTATACCAAATGTAAGTTATTCTAGTTGTTTTCTAATATGCTTGAAAATTTTCGCGGCACTAATTTTAAGAACGTGAAGTTTTTATTTACAGGTTGACGCTTTTTTTTAAGTTAGAAGAGTTGCATCGACCAAAAAAAAGAGTAAAGTGCATTTTAGCATTTAGCCAAATGTTAACACTATCAAATACAATTAACATATTGTTTAGAAAGGTTTTAAACAGTATTAATTTCTGAAACGTATTATAGTTTTTATTCCACTTAACCATTTTTGAGTTTTGAAACAAAATTAGAATCCTGAATTAAATAAACAGATTTGCCTGTTTTAAAACCAACTTCATTCTGAAATAATTCAAAACGTTTTAATTTGTTTTACATTGCTAGAATCTGTTGAGAAATGTAATCCTTTAGAGCAAAACAGAGCTGGATTTATGATTTTTTCTCCGAGCCAAAACGGAGTCGCTTAGCTTGCACTGCGCTCAGTTGGTCAAAATATGCCACAATGTTAAAATAAAGTGTTGGTGTGTTGCAGCCCTGTAAATATGGGTATACACCAATCGGTGAGCTAGTGATGGTGTGCGACGACGTCAAACCGACGGTGTATGTGCCCGACCTGCCGCAGTACTCGCCGGCCACCGTCTACCGCAACGGCGACTACACCAAACAGGCTGCACCCGTCTCAGTTATCATATGGTGCCCTGCAGCCGATCCTCCAACCATAAGCGTATAACTCATCCCGTCTATTCACTCGGCTAAACATCTTTCCCGGACACTAGCATCTGCATAACACAATTGTGATCTTGCAAGTTTAACATTTTAAAAAAGTGCACTTATACAATAAAAAATTTGGGTTTGAATTTACTCATATTTTTATTTATTTTGTGTTGCGGGTGTACTCGTATAGACATGCCCATAGGGGCGGTGGTGATCTCTTACCAACAGGAGATTGCTCGTTTGTTATCCAGTCGAATAAAAAAATAAAAAAACATAAAAAACATAACCCTCCATCGGGCAGTCGGGTAAAAAGTGCACATGCAATAAAAACTGGCCAAAAGCGTGTCGGACACGCCCAAAATAGGGTTCCGTAGCCAGTACGAAAAAATTAAGTAATATTTTTCGAAGGATTTCGTATTCATCTTAGCAAAAAAGATTTGCTATTATAATTTTTTTTTCAGAATTAATGTGCAAAATTACATTTGAAATTTACCATGAGCTTTACGCTGAAGGAAAACATACAGAAGCAAACCTGCAATACGAAAAAATTCAGTTGTGTGAGTGAAGTCCGTCCTACTGGTCCCGCGCGCGGAACTACGGGAGCCGCACGTTTGCCAACCAATGCGAAGCACTACCTACTTTTTACACGTGCGTGTAAAATAAAATCGTTTTTATGTGGTTTCTATTGTTTGTGATCACAAGCATGAATAGGTAACGTGATTGATTTGCTTCGGCAGTTTATTATCGTTGAGCGCGTTATAAGCTATGCGCGCGGCGGGCGCGGGCACTCCCCGCCATGTCTCCGCTCGCTCGCTAGCTGCTCGCGCTCGCCGCCGTCGCGTTGCTGCACGTCGCATGCGCCGCGACAAAAGAAGTAGGCGATTAGTGCACTAAAATGGATTTTAGTAAATTGCCGTTCAAGATTTTACTTTACATTCCAAGTTACAGTTCAAGTCAAATAAAAAAAAAACTAAGTATATCTATATTTTCAGCGCTAGCAATGGGTTCAACAGACAACTCATTACACATTTTGACTACGCAGTGCATTTGTTTCACACCACGACCTATGTTATACAAATAACAAGAGCGAACTTATTCCATGTGGTGAACATGGGGTTGACAAAATCTTGCACGATAACTTTACCCACATTAACGCTATTGAGTATACAATATACAACTTGAAAAAAAAAACGAAAAAAAAAGTTTTGTATGGAAATTGAGTTATAAGAACACTAGTCTTCAGAATTTTCTTAATAGATACCGTGTTGTGAATGATGTATAGTTATATACGATATTTTTATCAAAAACTGTTCTTTTTGTGCCTAGAAACGAAAACTTATAACCCTGATGTCTTGGGTCCCATCTATATTAAACCGGGGCAACGTGAGGCTCATAAGAATAAGAATAAGAAACATTTATTTCATAACATAATCAATTAGGAAGTAACAAATATTCCAATAACTATCTAAGTACGTTTGTTATGAAAAAGGAATCCACTCTGCATTCGTCAGGCCACGGAAGGTGACTCGACCTGATATTATGTGGATCCTAGTTTGGCCTGCGATACAGAACTGCACAAAGCGCCGCGCAACGCAGCCCTACTAAAAATAAAAATGAAAAGTAAAAAAAAAAACAATATTTAAATCTAATTATTTATTTATTTAAGGAAAACCAACAGCTAAAAAACAATATATGTAGAAGGAATAGCAACACAGAGCCAATTACAGAATCCCACAGATAGCTATGATCATGTCAGCCGAAAGAAGTCCACTGCTGGACATAGGCCTCCCCCAAGGCTCTCCACACAGACCGGTCTTGTGCTTTTCGCATCCATCGCGATCCCGCGATCCTAACCAGGTCGTCGCTCCATCTTGTTGGAGGCCTACCGACAGCTCGTCTCCCCGGTCCGCGGACGCCATTCGAGAACCTTTTGACCCCATCGGCCATCAGTCCTGCGAGCAATGTGCCCCACCCATTGCCACTTCAGTTTCGCAATTCTTCGGGCTATGTCGGTAACCTTAGTTCTACTGCGGATATCATCATTTCTGATGAGCTATAGTTAACATGTTTAAGCTTAACTTTTTATTAGTTGATAAAACGGCGTGGCCTTGTTGAGTCACCATCTCCGACGTCGCATTCATCTGCGGCATGGTGCCCCTGAACCGCCTGAATTCGCTATAGGTTTTTCAAATATATGCAATTTATATGAAAACATCTAGTTTAATGACTGTATTTTTGTTTTCATTTAAATTTTTATTTCATTTAAATTTCAGCTTGATACTTCCACGCGTTCCTGAAAAAGGGTCTTGATAGACGAACGGACGGACAATAAAGTGACCTACAAGGGTATCGTTTTTTTTTCAATTTGAGGTGCGGAACCCACAATAAATTTAAAATGTACACTTATACAATAAAGGATTTGCTTTTTAACCTATTACCTGTATTTTTTATCTAACCCAAACGTGAGAAAGAAGGTTATGATACCTTGAAATAAAAGTCAATCGACTGCTGATTTTGCTTAGACGTAGCTTTTACGCTCACCTTAGTTCCACTTTGGGAAGTGGAACCCGCTTCACTTCGAGCTCAAAATGTCGACGAAAAATATTATCCTTTCTTTACCTATTAGATACGCATTCATATTATGGTAGCTCGTCAGAGGAGAGACACGCTGATCTCAAAACAGCAAAACCTATAATTAGTATTAAGTAATGAACTTTTAGGTAGATTTATATGGTGCGTGGTATAGAGCCTAAGGCTCTTTATCTCTTGACGCAAGAAGGAGGGTTTTAAGTTTGACGCCAATTTATGTCTTTCTGTCAGTAGCAACGCAGCTCTCACACGGATGAACCGAATTAAATGCGTTTTTTGTCTGATAGCGTGTTTCCTTGCGATGCTTGGTGGTTTGCTATGTTTATTAAAAATCGGTTCAGCCGTTTTTAACCGACTTCAAAAAAGGAGGTTATCAATTCGGTTGTATTTTTTTAAAATGTTTGTTACCTCAGAACTCCGTCATTTATGAACCGATTTGAAATTATTTTTTGCGTTTTCTAGGAATGTTTTCAATTAGGTCCCATAAGCACCAAATCAGGATCTGATGATGGATCTTGAGGAAATCGAGAGAACTTTTCAAATGTTGTAGGGACACCTATAGTAAATTGGATATATTATATATCTCAATAACAAATATTTCACGGGTTGAATTTTAATTACTTTAACACAGTTGCTACACAATTTATGGTCCTCGTAATGCATATGGTACTCGTAAAACTGGTGGTGAAGCACCCAGGACTCCTCAAAATAATGATCGTCTCTGCATCGGAAAAAGCAATCTTTCGTAAATGTGACGAGCTGTTGATATTAAACTTTACCTTACTGTACTGTATCTTAGATTATAAACACGAAAAAGAGTAAAAAAAATTATAACAAAAAATTGAACCGACTACAAAAAAATCTTGAAAATAATTTGTCAACCAGTTTGAAATCGGTCGGTGCTGAGGCACGAGCCAGCAGGAGTGATTGAAGCCCAATATAAAGTGCATAGGTGAGGTAGATGACTATAGGTCCACACTTGCTGGCTCGTGCTGAGGCACCGATCGACTTCAGACTGGTAGAAAATTATTTTCAAGGTTTTTTGTAGTCGGTTCAATATTTTGCTATAAAATTTTTGAGGTATTGAACTTTGAAATAACAATGTCGGGTATTTTTATTACTTATCATAAAATGTGTTTCAGAATTAAAGTACAAAATTTCTTATATTTTTAAAATTTACCACAAGATTTACGCTCAAGGAAAACATCGTAAGAAAACCCGTACAAACCTACGAAAAAATACAATTGTGCGAGTGAAGTCCGTACTGGGCTCACGTAGGATGTGGGACTACCGGAAGACGCGTTTGCCAACCAATGGCAGACTTTACCTACTTTGTACACGTGCGCGTAAAATAAAATCGTTTTTATATGGTTTCTATTGTTTGTGCTCACAAGCGTGATATAGGGAACATGATTGATTTGCTTTGGTAGTTCATTAGCGGTCGTTGAGCGCGTTATAAGCGTTGCGCGCGGCGGGCGCGGGCACTCCCCGCCATGTCCCCGCTCGCTCGCTCGCTGCTCGCGCTCGCCGCCGCCGCGCTGCTGCACGGCGCATGCGCCGCGACAAAAGAAGTAGGCGCTTAGTGCACTGAAATAGATTTTGGTAAGTTGTCGTTCAAGAATTTACTTTTATTTTTTTTACTTAGTAACATAGCATATTTATTTTAAGCATTAGCAATGGCTCTAGACAACTCTGGATTAACATTCGGTCGGTTTTCAGCTTGAGCTACGTATACAGTTGAACTTAGTAGTCACATTAGATTCGATTGGAAGTTATTGAATTATTGATAATAATAAGTAATAATCATTTATTTCCTTTAAAAAGTAACACACGTATACGACATAAAAGAGATCTAAAATTCAAAGAGAATTGAAAGATAAGTTAGATTTATTTTATTTTAGTTTACAGTTACATACCACGCACGACCTATGTCACAAGAGCGAAGTGATTTCATGTGGTATACCTAATACATGCAGTTTAAAAAATCCTGTACGATAATTTTACATACAATGGGGGAATGGATGAAAATTTTAGAAACGCTTGTCACTTTTTTTATCGATAGTTTTACCTTTTACCTTTCTAATTAACAGAAAACAATGTCAGATTTTTAAGTATCGTCATTTTATTTACCGCCATGGAAAAATCGATCCTGTTTTTCATCTAGGTACTTCAACTTCAACTTTTTTGTTTTTGGCAACTGGTCGCTTTAGGTTAGCAACCACTACTGCCAATGACTTCGACAGCAGCAAAAGTGTATGTTGTGTTTGACCAGTTTTGTAAAAAACAGTTTCTAAACATTGGGTGCAGAGAAGTGCTTGTTGCGTACCTAAAATGGACATACACAGACATTGAGACAATACAAAACATTAAGACGGTACAAAACATTAAGACAGTACAAAACATTGAGACAATACAGATTGGGTCCAAGGGCATATAGGCACACACCCATAGAAGCTCATGTCCGGTCTGTATTTCCATGTCAGTATTATTCAGCCCGGTAAAGAGTGTCACCTGTCAAAACGATCGAGTCAATGACACGTAAATTCTTTTTTAATGTTTTTTTATTCTGGACTATGGCACAACCCGTAACCGACCGGACTATCGTAATTTGGCGGTAAAGAAAACTCTTTCATTTTTTTAAATTAATTGATGCTACTTCAAAATCTGTTTTTTTTTTTCTGTTAATGAGAAAGGTTTCCTATTCATATAAAAAGTTTCAAGCCTTTCCAAAATTTTCAGACTTTCCCCATTATACTTATTGATTACTAATACGAAACAAGTAAAAAAAAAGTTTTGCATGGAAGTTGAGTCACAAAAAAACTTCAATCTTCAATATTTTCTTATTTGGTACTATGTTGACGATGTTTGTATCGGAAATTGTTGTTTCTGTGTCCAGGAAGGGTCAGTGATAATCCTGTAGTCATGGATACCATCTATATTCCACCGGGGCAATGCGAGGCAGTTATTGATATATCGTTGGTAAGTTTAATTTTTTATCAAAGTTCATGTCAAGAAGTCGTGGCAGCCGGGCACAGCCAAGACTAATAAAACCAATGAACTAAAAGAATGAAGAATTCAGTTCATTGATACGGACCTCCGCAAAGTAACGCCTGATTCAACAAGTTATCTAATAAAACCATTTTTATATGAAATGTTTATTCAGTTTCTATAGCTGCTGCATTAAGTGAGAGTGCAAACTGATCCAGTTAGTACTTCAGCTTAGATAAGGTAGTAGTTACTAGGTACTGGCTCGATGCTATTTGTGTTGTACTTAATTATTCGTTGTCTATTATCTCATGATATTTATTATTTATTTATTTTCAGGAGTCGCTATCCTGCTCAGGTTCCCCTCCGCTAGGGCTGTTAGTGTCTGCGTGCGCCGACGTGGCCCCAACCTTGACACCAGACTGGCACCAGCACCGCATCCTGGTCACCCGCAACGGCTTCTCCTGCGACAGCACCGCCACCGTCAGCATCACTCTGCGGTGTCCACCACCACTTTAAAGCTCATCCTAATCGAATCACGCAGCTTAAATTTTATTAGTGCTGTTAGAAACTATGTAACATAACTATGCCTTAATCACTGTAAAGCAACCGGCCACGTGCGACTCAAACTCGCACAACGAGGGTTCCGTACAAGTTTGTAATTACTATGAATATCCATTGGTAACACCTCTTCAAAAGCAACACAATAAGGGGTAATTTTAGGTGATTTCTGACATAGATAGACAGAAATGTGTGGTTGTGCTATAAGAACTTCCTCCTATCAAAATTGAGTTTGTAGGACAACCGAAAAGACGCTGTAGGTATTTTGGTTCCGACAATTTGTATGGAAACACTTAATGAACGTTTCTTTTGGTTGCGTTGAAGTTTAGTTTTTCACTATTTTCATTTAAATATCATTGTATTGGATAAAAATTTCAGCTTGATACCTCCATGCGTTCCTGAGAAAAGGTCTTGACAGACAAACAGACGGACTATAAAATGACTTATTAGGGTATCGTTTTTTTTCATTTCAGTTTCGGAGCCCTACAAAAAATTGAAATTGTGTACTTATTTATACAATAAAGGATTTGGCTTGGAATATTTATTAAAATTTATTTTGAACCTGTATTTTTTATCTAACCCTAAAATGAGTGAGAAGGTTTTCGATTCGTTGAAACAAAGGTAAATTGACGGCTGATTATGCTAAGACGTAGCTTTTACGCTCACCTTAGTTCCACTTCGGGAAGTGGAACCCGCTTCACCTTGAGCTCAAAGAAGTTGACGAAAAATATTATTCTTTCTTTACCTATTAGATACGCCTTCATGGTAGCGCATCGGAGGAGAGACACGCTGATTCAAACTAACAGCAACAATTTGAACCCCAATATTAACGTCATTTTTTTACTTTTGAATTCCTTCGAGCTTTTTGACACCCCATCGATGAATCATAGATTCTTAGCTACGTAAAATAGTAAAATAATGGTATTCGTCCGATGTTGGAAGAAAGAAAGAAAGAAAGTAAAGGCTGGAAAGTAAGCGATAGATGAACTTCGAACAAACTCGTTCACCTATTGGACTTTATGTCAAAATGCCAAATTTGAACTTTCTAGATCATCTGGAACTGGGTTAGAGTTTTGTTCTACAGATGAGTCAGTGATAAAATGACGATTTTTGGACGTTATGTCTAAACAACTGTTTGAGGTGTGTATATGAAATCATGCATGTATGACATCAGCGCCACTTTATCGTGCGCAATTTTATCGGCTCTGAGGTTCTGACGTTTTGAAATTTCATTACGACAAAAATCAAACTTATCACGTATTAATTTATAATACTTGAAAACTTACTGATTTTTGTCGTAATGATATCGTGATTTGGGTGGACAAAGGGCTGTGCGTTCATATTTGGTCATTAAAATTAAATGAGGTAAGTAAAATTTATTCAAAACGTGTTTTATTTTGGTTATGTCAGGGTTTGTTTACTTCATGATTGTTTAGTCGTACTTTTATTGTAAAACAAAAAGATAAAGGTACTTTAATGGGTTCTTTAAATAATAGTAAACATATATAATTGTTCTTGTATCGCTAGTAATAAATTAAATATCGTTTTCAGATCAAAATACGTATTATTTTGACGGCCGGTTTTGTGTGTATTAGGTACTCAATATAAAATTTCAACCACAAACCGTTTCAAAAGGAAAATTGTTGGTATCTGCTGGACATGACCGGGATGTTTTTTTTTTTGTTTGACTGGATGGCAAACGAGCAAGTGGGTCTCCTGATGGTAAGAGCTCATTACCGCCCATAAACATCTGCAACACCAGTGATATTGCAGATGCGTTGCCAACCTAGAGGCCTAAGATGGGATACCTCAAGTGCCAGGAATTTCACCGGCTGTCTTACTCTCCACGCCGAAACACGACAGTGCAAGCACTGCTTAGGATTAACAAGCAAGACTGTGGTAGCAATCCGGGCGGACCTTGCACAAGGTCCTACCACCTGCATATGTAGAGGAATTAAGCACAAAACAGGGACTGTGTTCAATAATTCAAGAAGACAAACATCTATTACTAAAATTAGGCAGTTAAGTCTACACAAATTGCTTTGTTAATGACAGATTCATATGAGTATGACAGATGACAGAACCTACATTATTTCTACTTTTGGCCACTATTAGCGCTGCGATAGATTTCATTACCCCCACCAAAGTACTTCGCACCCAGCGAATAGACTATATCAATATCAAAAATGTTTTATGTTTTAAATAAATAGATTGACTTGGCCATGGCATGAAAACAATATATCTCACATGTAATACGTGTTAATATAATAAATTACATGGTTAAGTGCAATTGCTAAGTTATTTATTATTACATTTCAAATATTACTACTACGAGTAAACTACAAATTAAAAACAATATAGGCTAAAATAATACAAACTGTAGAAATTTAAAACAAATCTACACCACAGTATTAACCAGTACAAACTAAACTGTTGCATTTTGTTTATTTCATATTCTGTTGTCTGATGCTAATTTATTTAAGCACTTATTTCTACACGTAGAATAAATAAATTCGTTTTTACATGGTTTCTATTGTTTGTGCTCATAAACGTGACATTGGGCACATGACTGATTTGCTTCGGCAGTTCATTAGCGGGCGTTGAGCGCGTTATAAGCGGCGCGCGCGCCGGCATCGCTGCAGGCATCATAAACGCCATGTCTCCTCTTGCTCGCTCGCTTCTCGCGCTCACCGTCGTCACGCTGCTTCACGGCGCATGCGCAGATTCACAAGATCAAAGCGACCGGCACTGCACTACTGTAAGTAGAGGTGAGTTTTGTTTTGATTTTACTTGACACAATTTTGTCAATTTACTATTACAACATGCTGCCTGCATGGTTAATTAAATTAGTTCAGTACCCACATAATGTTATTGTTGTAATAGAAACCTTACGTATATATTTATTATTCGAAACATCGCACTTGCAGATGAAACAACTCTGTTACAGATCCTCACATAGCAGCAGGGCTACTACGAAACTCGTATCTCGAAGTTTTTGTCGTGCGGTCCCTCTGACACTATTTAATACGAGAGCGAGAGGGACGGTACGATACAAATTTCGTGTTTCGAGTTTCGTAGTAGTTCAGCACAGACTCACGTGTCAAATTATGAACAATTGAACAAACTGAATCATGTCATCATCATATCAGCCATAGGAAGTCAAATTCAAAATTCAAATGATTTATTCAGTGAATAGGCCGCAATGGGCACTTTTACACGTCATTTTTTAAACTACCAGCGTTTTCGGAAAGACCATCATTGCCAAGAAGAATGCGGCGCAATAAACTTGGACGTCCATTGTTGGACATAGGCCTCCCCCATAAACCTCCAGTTGCCTCGGTTGGAAGCGGCTTGCATCCACCGTGAGCCCGCGACTTTAACCGGTCATCCGTACATCTCGTTGGTGACTGAATCATGTACCAGGGTGGAACCCTTATGCTACTAATGTCATGTTGATAATGTTGATATCCCATACCTACTGTTGCCAAGGAAATCATAATTGATTTTATTATTGAAAAGTTCCACCCTGGCACAAGAATCAGTTTGTTCGACCAGTTTTAAAAGATCACAAGTTTTAATAACGCAAGTACTTAATAAACGTATTTTTGGCCATCATTTGTATTTATTTTATATTGGAGTCTAAACAAACCAAGTCGCGATGCTAGCAGTTCGGTTCTGGCACTTCGCCGGCCGCTACCGCGGTACGCTCGCTTAGCTCGCTCGGCTCGTGCATTGTTGGTCGCAATTCTACCTTACACTCCTCCTCGCTAACGCTCGTCATCGCACCTAACTACATTTTGATAACAGCTAGTATATAAAGTCAACTCAGTAAAATCCTGTCGTTTGGCCGATTTTATCTACGCAGATTACGAAACAAAGATAGATTGAACATTAAATCTACTTAACAATATGAATTTCATGTGATAACTCTGCTTAGCGTGTCTCGAAAATGCACTCACTAGTCTTAGGGTGTATTTTAACAGCCTTATTAATAAACGTGGAGTAGAGTAGGTTTAACTTTAATTCGTGGTTGAACTTGAGATTAGTAAAAGTCTGTATTAATAAACAAGAATTAAGGAAAGAGTAAACTAATCCAGGCTTAGTCTCAGACTTAAATTTAATCCTTGGTGATGCCTAGTTTAACGAAGGAGTAATATTGGAGTAACCTAACTTTTCTGTTTGACGATTGTTGGTTGTGGTTTGCCTGTGGATTTATTTGAAATTCGTTGTAGTAAATTTATTTACCTAACTTCTAATTTTTGCATGCACATAGCATAGTATAGCATGGATTATTATGCCGAAATTTTGCATGTCGTGCAAGTGCTTGAAGAACTCGAGGAATTAGAACAGGAAGTGGTTATAGGCATGTAAAATTATACAAAGTTCGCAAAAATCCTTTCGAGCTTTCAGAACACGAATTTAAAACTAAATACCGATTTAGTTGTGACACTGCCAATCTCAAAGTTGATATGGTGAAAAATAAGTTAGCAGGTGATGCGAGAGGTGGTCACATACCGCCTCATATCAAAGTCTTAACTGCCTTAAGACTCTGGGGCCGTGGAGAAGTAAGTTAAAAGGACTTTACTATCATGTGATATCTTCGTTTTTACTACTTGAATCATTTTTAACATTTATTTACTTAACATGCGATCTTTATTCAACAGGTTCAGTTTCAGTATTATTCCCGTAATAACAAACAATGATGTTGAAGTGACCGTTTTCAAAAGGCTGACAATGCAAATATACATATTCTGGTGGCCAGCGTCGGAACTAATTACCGCTACACTTACACTATTGTGACTATAACAAGAGTGAGCGAGATACACTACAAACAGCGCCATGCTCAGCCGCATGTTATATTTAGTTACTTTTTACTTCGGATGTGGGTTCATACCACATTTTTTTTCTATGGTTCATTCTTCGTTCATTTAATGACTCATTCTTTTATTTTTTTCTCACGCTGGGTTGCCATTGTTTACGTCATAGGTCATAGTCTAGGTTAAAGAAATGTTTAACTATTACCTCGCTAGTCCATGTTTATTAATACAAATTTTAAAACTGACTTAATACTTATTTAATCAAGGAGTAACTAGTCCAAGTGTAAGGTCGGATTAAATTCGAATTAGATGTTTTTTATTAATAAGGCTGAGAGCGTTTAACATTTTAAACTTTCGTGATTTTTACTCATAGTCAAAATACCACAAACAGGACTATCACGCTAACACACATGAGTAATATTCACCTCAACGTGTCGGCCACATTAGTTCACTTCAGTCTACTCGTGACCACGGCCACTGTAATGTGGTGGAAACGTCGAGGTAAATATTACTCGTGTGTGTTAGCGTGATAAGTCCCATTTGTGGTATTTTGCCTAATCTTAGAGCAGTTAGGCAGTTAGGCATACCTATACTGGTTTATGTATTGCAGGAAAGAAAGAAGGTGTGAAAAAAGTCTTGGATACGTTTTATATTCCTGCTGGGCAACGAACCGCAACTATTGATTTACCGACAGTAAGTTTTTAAAGTAATTTAACTCTAATATGCTCAAAAATGTACCTACGCGTGGAGTTTCAGGTTTCAAGAACTTTACTACTGTTACCGATTACAGTTATGCCTCGATATGGCACGAGCCAGCAGGAGTGGACATAAAACTTAACATACTGATTATTGGGCTTGGCTTAATTTATATCTGTAGTGATGATGATGATGATGATGTGTGTGTGTAAACATTTATTAATACATGAAGCCATTTTGAAGCACCTATAGAAAACCAAATTGTGCTTACAAATTAATAATAAATATTAGGAAGAATTATATTTTTTCTTTTAGAATTAGAAATTAAAGATTATTACTCGCAAATATGATGAAAAACATTGTATGTCGCACGGGCGGTACTAGAATTACGAACATCGACTCATTAAAGCTAATAGACTCTCGTTCGTAATTCCTTATTTACCGCCCTTAAGACACGATGTACTATTGGGATTTATAATATTAGTAGGACATTTTAGTAAGATTATTGCGGAGCTTCCGCAGTTAGGGTGCCGGAGGCAGTTCCAAGTCAACCCTGATTGAAATCTATTGTTGCAGGTGTGTATCGACAACATAAACTTGGATGAGATCGTGAGGGTGTGCGACGACGTGCCGGCGACAGTGCGCGTGCGCAACTGGCCCAACGACCGCCACTGGCCCCTCCACACGTCCGTCCTCATCATCCGCAACGGCGACTACGAGCACCATGTCGCCACCGTCGATGTCACCTTGATGTGTCCAAATTAAATGAATAGTCGTCATCGTCATCATCATCTTAGCCGTAGGACGTCCACTGTTGGACATAGGCCTCCCCCACAGATCTCCAGTTGTTTCGGTTGGCAGCGGCCTGCATCCACCGTGAACCCGCAGCTATAACCAGGTTATCCGTCCATCTCGTTGGTGGACGTCCTACGCTGCGCTTGCCGATCCGCGGTCTCCACTCGAGAACTTTTCAGCCCCAACGGCCATCCGCTCTCCGTGCTATATGGCCCGCCCATTGCCACTTCTCGCTAACGAGCTAATAAATAGTAAACCATGAAATTTCTTTACCACCCTAAGATTCAATGTCATTTGTAGCCCTTAAAACGTCCTATTTTCACTCACAAGTCAATATGACATTTAATGAACCTCCGCAAAGTAACGCCTGATTCAATAAATTAATATGACATTTAGCCTTATTGTTTTATTTGTGTAGTAGGAACTGTCATTAAAATTGATAAATCAAATTGGCCTTTTTGGTGTCCTGTCGTGTCACCACGTAACTTAGTTTTTGTTATTAGTTTTATAGTTACATAATTACTGAACGGTGGTGGTATTGACGGAACCAAATAAATCTTTCTTTTTTTTCTTAAAGCTATTTTGGTGGACTATACCCACGCCACGAACAGGTCTTCTAGCTAAAATTCTACGGTATTAGAAGTTCTAACCTAAGGATAATAGTGCCCTTGCAACGTTGATATCATAGCTATTTATGCAACTGTATCGTAAAAGGGCCCTTAAAACACGAGTGTGATACGCCTAGTTTCATAAAAGGGTCACACATGAGTGTTTTAAGGCTTAATTACATACAGTTGCATACAATGTTTTATCTACATCCATATATTAAATCCTCTTTCATGTGTTCCGCGAACCATTGAGAATGACCTGCATTGCAACGAGAACTAGGTATGTCTGCCGCCGCGGGGTTTACTCGTATGTGCGCGCCCGACGACGACCTGCGCCTGCGCCTGCCCTGCTGCTCCACGCCACGCTCTACGGCTACGAGCGCCGGTACTGTAATCAACATAACGATACAGATTTCTGTATCGAATTGTATCGTAATGGTCATACATCCGTGTTTATAATAGAATCCAATGTCGTAATGCTGGTCATTATCTATGGAACGCATAATGGAGAATTTACTATATGGGTGTAGATAACGTACATTATAGAGGTACAATAAAGGTTTCAGGCTGGAATTTATGCTTTGTGTTTTTATTGGACTTTACTAACATTTCATTGTCTTTCAATTACTACTACCTATACATTATTTTATTTGTGTAAATTTGAATTATTCTTTTATGATTTTTTTGTTATTACCTGATATGTTGTTGGCATCTGGTGTGTGTAGGTTTCAAAATGAGGTTACTTTGCCCCCACTGGGTGCTTCTACTCTACTTCTAACTATGCCCCAATTCTGTATTTTGTTTAAATGTCTTGCAACTCAAAGTCCCGGTATAATATAATATATTATACCCTTTAAACTTTCCAATAAAATGGCAACATTGAACTTAATTTTTTTGCTCCAATAAGTATTTTCTTTTCTTAACCTGTCAGACGCCGTACAGTGAGAAGACGGAGTGCATTGATAATGATGGTGTAAATGCACCAATCGCTTCCTAGTATGAATTACGAATGAAATTAAATTCAGGAGCAAAATTACCCACAGGCCGAGTTACCTTGTTCCTAACTTAAAGTTTTAATTATCTAATACCTTTCAAGGAGCAATTCTTGTATATTTAAATATATTTCGGGGATTCGGAAACGGCTTTAAACGGTCTTATCTCTGGGAAAACGATTGTTACCGAGTTTTAGTCCGAGAAAAGCTCGAGCTGCCCAGGTACTATATAATCTTAAACATCATTATGAACGTACTTTAAGCAAGCCAGCAATGCTAGTAAGTTTCGTGCAAAGGGTGGATACAAAGGTGTTGTTTTGGTGTGGGATGCTAAGCGTGTAAAACCTTCGCCGCCACCCATCTCAGTTGCATCAGCGGCAGGCGCCGGATCTCAGGCGGCAGTGAAGCGGAGCAAGATATTGCCTTCTTGGGCTCGGGATAACATATAACGTCCCCTTGGCCAAAGTCTAAGAACTTACACTGTGCCTTGGCGGTGGAAGCGGCGGGCCTGCTGGGGAGCTGGGTGAGAGGAATTTGGGCCATCGGCTCAGACAATAAGGGGAGGACCCTCGCTCGAGTAATATGATGCAAAGGCTCTGTCCAGGTATTCAACGTGGAAATACCGCGCACGTTATGGGAACTTTTGCGCCGGGAATCGCAAGGGGCGAGTTATTTGACTAAATTATTTTAGTATAATTGCTTACTGTACATATGTTATAAAAATAAAAATACTTTCAAAAGTTATGTTATTATTATTATGCAAAAGTACTGCCGTACAACTTGTATTGTTCGTACAATAATACATATTTTATAAAATTTTATATGTATTATATTATTATATATATTCTCTTCAACAGCTACCGACCTCCAAAAGTTATGCTTAGGATCTAAGCAAAGCAAGCCTCCGGGCTTGGACTAAGGATGAACATGTCGAAGACAGTTAATGACAAATAGCACCCAACGTTAGGATTGAGATAAACGGTGAACAAAATCGCATATGTCCATGAGTAATTTACTTAAGGACCAATTAGTCTCCTTCCAGGCGAGGCAAAAAAGAAGTCGAAGACGGACAGAAAACGCCCTGGAGGAGCTATTGGTCAATGAAACACCTTATGAAGGTTAATTCCCAATTTCCTTAAAAAGGAAACTCATGATATGTGCGTACTAACCAAACTCTCACTACGGTGCGCAAACTTGGTCCTTGACAGAAGCTCTAAAGTTCAAAATCGGGGTTTGCCAGCGAGCCCATGGAGCGCAGCATTGCTAGGTTAAAACTCGTCGATCGCGATCCGGAACACCGCCCTGCGCTTCCATGACCCAAAATCACTGATGTAGGTGCGTCGGGCGTCTAAGCTGAAGTGGGACTGGGCTGGCCATGTTGCCGCATGCCAGACGGAGCTTTTGGGCCAAAGATAACCACCGAGTGGATGCCCACCAACTCGAAAAGGCGAACCTGGCAGACCTAGGCTGGCGATGGCGGGAATTGAACTGGACTTCTTCTTGAAGGACTGGCCCTTGTATGCAGGGGACAGAGACAGTGGAAAGTATTGGGGGGAGGCCTTTGCTCATCACGTGGGACAAAATAGGCTAAACAAAATTAAAAATAATAATAATAATAATATTGT
>NC_133474.1:120133-121589 GCF_025370935.1 Choristoneura fumiferana
GTACTAGTTTTTTTGGTGGCGATGAAAATCTATAATAAAGAACATCATTTCAAAATTTCAAGCAAATTCGCTTGAATACATCCTTCATCATCATCAGCGTACACCAGTCTACTGATGGATATAGGCTTCTTCCATGGTGCGCCACAATACTGTCTTCAGCCCCTCGAATCTCTCCGCCGCCAGCAACCCTATTAAGGTCGTCCGTGCACCGTGCCTCAGGACGCCCTACCCTACGTTTTCCCGCCCATACTCAGCATAAAATATATTCTTCACCTAAAGAGGTATCCACAAAGAAAAACCCGAGCTCATTTGAACTAAGGGCCGAGTTACTATGGAAACCAGAATATGGACTTTGTTAACGCGCTAATTATAATCCCGTAAAATTAAAGTAAACAAATAAAATCATTTTTACATGGTTTCTATTGTTTGTGCTCATAAGCGTGACATTGGGAACATGATTGATTTGCTTCGGCAGTTCATTAGCGGGCGCCGGCGCGTTATAAGCGGGCGCGCGCGCCCGGCAGCGGGCACCCGTCTCCCCGCCATGTCTCCGCTCACTCGCTCGCTGCTTCGCTCGCCACCGCCGCGCTGCTGCATAGTGCATGCGCCGCGCCAAAAAAAGTAGGCGATCAGTGCACTACTGAATCACAGGGTGAGTTATCCTTTATGATTTAAAACAATATATGTCCACTATTGACGACCAGATGGCCTAGTGGTTAGAGAACCTGACTACGAAGCTTGAGGTCCCGGGTTCGATTCCCGTGTCGGGGCAGATATTTGTATGAAAAATACGAATGTTTGTTCTCGGGCCTTGGGTGTTTAATATGTATTTAAGTACGAGTATGTATCTATCTATATAATTATCTTTATCCGTTGCTTAGTATCCATAACACAAGCTTATTTTGGGACTAGGTCAATTGGTGTGAATTGTCTTGTGATATTTTTTTATTTACTATTAACGTGCTCACTGCGTGTCCGATTTTTATTTTTACACTTATTTTACGTGTTAACTGCTTGGATTAGTTGACTCTAGGCTACTAATTAAGGCAAACTAGAAGTATGATAACTAGACATATGATATATATGCGTGTGGTTGTATTAATACTAAAGTATGAGTACCAAAGCTCTAGCGCCACAAACTGCCCTGCGGTGACCGACTGCACTGATGCCATCACAACGGCATCGGACGATGGGATCGTCATATATCTACGCCTTTATTATTATTATTAATAAGGCTCTTTGAATCTGAAAGTCGTGTAAACTTGTTTCAAAGTGTGAAAAAGAAGAATTGTTTCGTTATGACGATATTATCTGCAGGATCCTTGCTGGGCACACCGCATAACTTGCCAGCCGTGTATATTCGCCCAGGAGTCCAAGACGCTTCGGTGGACATACCAAATGTGAGTGTTGCTTTTCTTTCAAAATGTTTGTGTAAGTTTACCATACTGCTTAAAAT